>NC_132784.1:27117000-27418000 GCF_048418805.1 Vulpes vulpes | reverse complement strand
CCTATTTCACAGAGGATTTATGAGCATTAGATAAAATATAGGCACAGTGGCCATTACATGCTATGTTCTCTTTAAATCAATGCTATTTATTTCCTTGACACAACTGTACTTTTAGATAGGCAAAACAGAAAAATATCAAAGTGGAAATGTGTCCTTAACTCTAAAATAGAAAAGCTTTTGTTATCTAAGTATTCATAGTTTGTCATTCTAAGTCATTAGAGTTCCTACAAATTAGATGTATTTACTGAGTGCTAGATATATCATAGATTCTTAATCATGGCTTACAGCTGACAAATAAAAAACGAAGAAGAATCTGTACTCTGTCTTTCCCCTTGGAGTCACTTCTGCATTATTTAGGGGTCAGGAGAGAGGCTACCGGGACACAGGATGCTCTGGGCCTTCTCTGATCTGGATTTTGTCAGGACTAAAATTGTTATGGCATGAAATGCACATTCCTCCTGAACCTACAGTCTTCTTTTATTAAAAAAAGAAAGAAACAAAGAAAAAAATACTATAGTTCCTTTGATGATTGTGAAAAAAATGCATTTTGTTGCAGAAAATTTGAGTATAAAAAAGACATGAAAAATAAAATAAACATCACCTACCAGAGCAAAGTATTGCTAAAAATTGGTCTTTCTCTAATATTTTCTTCTGTTTTATATATATATATATATATATATATATATATATATGTATGTGTGTATGTATATATGTATATATTTTTATATATTTGCATGTGTCTCCTATCCATTCACACATATGCATAATTACATGAATTATATACATAGATGTATATATTTATTTAATAAAATTTGCCAATTCTACATTTAAAAAATAAACCATGAGAATTCCCTATAATATTAAATACTTTTAAAAACTATGACTCAATATTTTTATAATAACTCACAGCCTAAATTTTTTTAGCTCATTCCTAACTGTTTAATTTCTATATTTTCTATTCTTTAATACTACTATATCTTTTGAAATTAATCTCTATATTAAAATATTTCTATGCATATCTCAATATTTCCTAAAATAAGTATAATTACTGAACCAGAAAATAGAAACTTTTCAAAATCAATTTTTACTAGGAATGTCATGCTTTACAAATAGATCCATAGATTATTATTTGCCTTTTAATTACTTTAATATAAAAAAATTTTACATGTACATTGTAAATATATCAAAATTTTTCCCTTTGGAGTTCTCCCTCTGTTTTATACTTAAAGTGAACTTTCCTATTTTGAATTTATACTTATTTTATAGTTTTTTTTTTCTATAGTTTTTTAAGTTGACTTATTTTATAGTATTGAATTTTACACAAAATTTCTCAAAATACCTGGCTATGACTTTGGTATTGCATCAAAGACCTAGTGAATTTCCTCAACACCAATGATGGGCTAGATCTTTTTTCCTTTATCATTTACTAAAGTCTTCTACTAGGACTTCTTTTTTCTCACTATTGACCTATTGCTCTATGGAGTTATCTTTCCAATTATTAATTTTTTGTTCACTGGTCCGCACCTTGCTACATGAAGAATGATCTGCTGACCAGCTGCATTACCATCCTGGGAGCTTGTTAGAAATGCAGAATCACAGGCCTACTCAATCAGAGTCTCTACATTATTCATATGGACATTAAAGTTTGAGAAGAACTTGTGCACAACAGTTTATTTCAGGCATTGAGTTGAGTCTTGTTTTGCTGGCTGAATGAGAGGAGAGTGTACTGGGGTCAGGAGGACTTGCTAAACTAACTGTTCTCATTGGCTTGATGCATTTTGAAAAAAAGCACTCACAAAAGAAGAGGGTGCCTTTGCACATCCCGGCTGTCATTCCAGCAAATTCTCTTGTACTATAAGACTACTTTTTACAATAAAACTTTGACCTCAGGGAGTCTTCTCTTCTGTTTGCTTTACTTACAGTCAACTCAAACAGAAAAGAGTAAGAAATTTAAGAGATCAAAAGGGTCACAACCCAGGTACTTAATTCCTAAAAATGTCAGCTTTTGATGAAATGAAATGAAATAAAATAATAATAAAATATTATAATGTATAATAATAAAATAAAATATAATATAATAAAATAAAATTAAAAAAGTAAAATAAAATAAAATAATGAAAAGGAAAATGGAAAACCCAGTCCTGTCTAAGAAATCAGAGTTGCTTAGGACTCTGAAGAATTTAATAGCGTCGTGGTGAACCATTTTGTCTGCTACTGTTGAGATGTAAGCATTAAAGCAATGTAAAACTAGCTAAACCCTTACAAAAAAAAAAAAAAAGATGAAGAAGAAGATAAAAAACCTCCCTTCTTGTCTTACCAACACTGCTATTATCACATAGTGTGTTTCACATGATAAGCCATTCATTAAAGCATCACCTACTGTTTTTTTCCTCCTCGGAACCAGCTAGAACATGATCTGTCTCTGCATGAAGACATCGGACCTCTGACCTTTTCTGTAGCTATTCCAGGCAAGTATAATAAACAGAGTTCACTAGGTTTCTGTAAATCTCTGATTATGTTTACTGTGAAATCCAAGTGTTCGTCTCAGGCAGAAAAATTAAGGTTGATTTTCAAATATTATGTACAAACTCTAGCTACTAAGCATTCCATAATGAGCACTTTGGCAATTTAGAGCAAATTAGGGTTCCCACTAGGCAAGGATGACATGCACTGCAGTCAAAGAAAGATAGTATGTCGTTAATGGAGAATATTTACCAAGAATTTAAGATAAACCCAGAGAGCTCCACTCATTGTAAATTTGGAGGAAAAAATAGTCCTGGCCTTCATTACTGGGACATGTGGCAGTCTTAAACTCTCCCGGTCACACATCTCACCTTACTGAAGAAGGCTAATGAAGCACAGCCCAGTATCAATAGGTGGTTCTTTAAGGACACGCCAAACGTGGGAAACCAGTTACGTTCCACATGATCCTCACTGACAGAACAGTCCAACATACACAACTCTTGCCAGAGATTAATGCAAGGGTTGATTAAAATGAGGAATGAACTTTTATTTTCACCCAAGCACAAAATCAAATCAGAATTGCACTGATTACATATGTCACAGAACCAAGATGTTAGTTAGTAGCTCGTGATAGGCAAATTATTTGCATTATATATTTAATTACATAGCCATATGTGTACTATGGGAAAGTTTAACTATATAGATAAGCATAAAAATATAAAAGTCATCATTATTCCTATCACCCTTACATAGTCATGGTTGACTCTAGTCTATATCGTCAGAGAATATATGTGCATATATGCAGGGAAGTGAATATATATGATGTGAATATATGTGACAAATAAAAGGCTGTGTACAAATATATGGATACATACTGTGTATGTGTATATATATGCTAATTTATTTGTCTTTATGAGGTTAAAACATGTCTTATATCTGGAAATATGTATGTGTACATGTAAGTACGTATATATGTATGTCTATATGTATTCCTTGTGTCTGTGTGCACATAAATAATTTTGGTAAGTGTGTTTTTCAAGTAATATAGCACACACACACACTCAAATTTCTGTGTCAAAAGATCAATAGCACTTTTAGTAATATTCCACTTTACAAATTTTACTATTATTTGTTTCACTACTGTTGGATATTTAGGTTGTTTCTAAGTTTTTTTTTATTATCATAAACAACATTGTAATGAAAATCATTTATATAACTGTCTGATTATTTCCTTAAAAATAATGGAATTACTGGGTCACTAGCTATGTTCTTTTCTGCCTTGTGAAATATATTACTACATTATCCTCCAGAAAGTTTGTATTAATTTACTTTGCTCTTGGCAATGTATTAAAGTAAACTTTCTCTTCCTAAAACCAAAATAGATGTTATCATTAAAATTTGTTAATTTGATAAACCCAAACCAATATATTCCTTAATAAGAAAGTTGAACTTTTTTTCATATGTTTTCTCTTACTTTTCTATTATTGTATTCATTTTGTCATTATTTGATTATAGTACTCCTTTATACCTTAAAGAGATTACCCAAAATATATTAAATGTACAATAAATATTCCATTTTGCCACTTGCCTTTCACTTTGTGGTGGGAATTTTGTTTTGTGTTGTGCTTTGGTAATCAGAAAAAACTAAATTTTATATGGTCAAATATATTGATCTATTAATTTGTGACATACTAACAAACAATTTACCTTAAGATTCAGAAGTAATTAGACTGTTTTTGTTGCTTCTTGTAGGTGTTAGTTTTTGACACTTATCTCTCATGTCCATCTTGAAATAACCCTGATGCCAAGAGTAAAGTAAGGATCCCATTTTTTTTCCAGATATTCATGATCTGATCGATCACTATCTGTTAAATCTGTTTTTATACCACTGAATTGAAATGATATTGTCATCTATGATACATATATTACACACACACACACACACACGAGTTTGTTCTTTATTACGTGGGCATCCTCTTTTATTTTCTGGAGCCTATTCCTCACTATGATAACTATTGTCATCATTTAGTATATTTCAATTGCTTGTAGTGAGATTCCCCCACTCATCTTTTATTTTCAGAATTGCATTGCTTTTATTATATGATTATTTTTTCAAATAATATTTAGAACATCTTCCTAGATGGACAGAAATGATTTGAATGGAGTTGCACTAAATTAGGAAGATTTGGTATTGTGGTCCTTCTATACAAAAGCAAAGATCGTCTTCCATTTTTTCACTTTCAGTTTCTCAAAGAAAGCACATGGTTTTCTTCAGGTGGGCCCTGTATCTTTGATTAGTTTTATCTTTAGGTATGTTATGTATTTATGGTAAGAAAATTAGTGGGTTTCTGGTTTTCTTACTTTACATATAGGAAAAATGTTTTTTTGCAAGTAAACATCATAAAGTGTCATGCACAAAACTATCATCTTTAGACATAATTGTTTCACACTTTACTCAGATTTACTAGTGACATTACGACAGGTGTAATTTTCAAGGGACTTATAATCAGATATGACAAGAATATAAGTTTTAAGATCTCATGCATCATAAAGAAATGATTTAACCTACTCAGTTTCAGGTAAATTCAATCCTGTCAGTGTTTTCTCTTCATTTATGTTTAAACTCATCAAACTCGCCTTTTGGCCATTCCTCCATCTACATGTTGAGTGGGTCCTCAGGTAGCGGGGCGGGCCTTGGTCTGAGACATCTGTCCTCTGCTGCCTTTTCCTGCGACTTCCAGGCCCATTCCTTGGAACTTCAGTTTTCACTCGTGTGATCTGTGTTCCCTTTGTCCCTAATCATACGGCCCACCTTGCAAAGCTGTGGGTGTTTTCCATTATGATAAATTTGAGAGGTCTTTTGACTATAGCTCCATTCCTCCTCTTAACTTCTCCTCTCTCTCCATCTCTCTGTCTCTGTCTGTCTGTCTCTCTCCCACTTTCTACCCTTCCCTCAATTTCTGTACCCACACAGGGACGTAGGGAAGGTTCCCCTATTCTCCATGGATTTCTGTCATCAATTTTACCCCCAAAATCCAGCCCAGCCATTCATACTCTGCTGCCTCAAGCTTTTGTGACATGGGACAAATCTGCAAGGCCAGTGCCTTCATATACAATTGAGCAAGTTTTATTTCATCATTAAAGTCTACTAATTTGTTTTTAGGGAAATTTAATTAAATTGCAGTAAGTGTTTCAAAATTGTGAAAATGACTGTAAAACAATTATTCAAATAAAATGTGAATTTTCTAAAAGTAGTGTCTTACTATAGAGAATTAGCTTTTAAAGGACTGTGTTCTGAAAGCCCAGTAGCCACATTTTGTTCAACTACCAAAAAAATGCATTTGCCAGTATTTTATGTGACTCTATGGCAACATTATAAGCTTTTTTTCTTTTTTTTGTTTTTGGCAGCAAAAACAAGATCTTATAAGTAGGAAGGGCACTAACATCTCCCCACTTTTTTTGTAAAAGTGGGTAATCTTTTCATTGGCAAATCCTTATGCTAAGTGCCAACCAATTACTGTGGTTATTAACAACCATGTGAACATTTTAATAAACTATAAGAGTAACAATAGATGACTCCCTATTCTAGAGTACCTAGATCTATCACCACTGCTACCTGCCTTCTATACATTAACTTAGTATTTATTACAAATCTATGGACTTGCTTTTATTGTCTGTAAAGAATAAACTCTGACATAGAAAAGTTAAAAAGTTTGCCGAGGGCACACACTTTGAAGGAGCCTGAACACAAATTTTTCATCATAGTAGGTCATTGTCCCCTGCCCTGAGATTTTTTGTCTCATCGAGCACAGGCTATGGAGCCAGATTGGGTAGGTTGAAATCTGCCACTATGACCTCAAAGAAGTTACTTCACTTCTCTTAGCCTCAATTCCCTCTTTTTTAAAATGCAAATAATAGTTCCAAATTCCTACGATTAAATGAGGATTAAATTAGTTAAAACACGTGAGGTACTTACTGATGCATAGTTAGCACTCAAGAAATGTTAGTTACTAGAAATACAATTCTATGACTGAAAGTATGACTATAACAATTATGCAAATTGCAATTATGAGCATATCATTATATTTATTAATACTGTTGCTAATTCCACAATTTTGTCATACAATAGGTTTAATTATTTCTCCCATGTGATGAAATAGGTACTGGCCCTTTCTCTTGTAATTCACTTTAATTCTGTAAGATAGATGTTAATCACAGCACACAGAAGTCACAACAGGGCCCAGTTGTAGGCCAGGAACGTGAGGAATTTTTAAATAGAGCTTTACAGTTTACAACGTACTTTCACATCCTTGCAGCCATTTACCTATATATTCCCACAAGAAAATGTTGCAATAAAATGCTTCATGAGTGTGTTCATTTAAAGTGAAAATGTACTTGAGACTTTGGGGCTTGAGAATTGCCTTTTATTTATTGGTCCAATAAAAAAATATCATATTATCTACTTCATCTACTTTTTCCGCAAGGTGCAATAGTGTTATGAATATATTCTGCATGCATTTATGGATTTTATCTTTATCAAATTCAACTTAAATAGCAATTTAATCCAAGAAATCTGGTTCAAATGGGAAAAAAAATAACGTGATCACTTTATATTTCTAAAAATCTGCCTTATTTTATTTAGAGATGGAATTGTAGCAGTTTTTAAATCTGTGCTATGAGTTTGAGATTACTCTGTCTCAATTTTGATATAGGTGCTTTTAAAAATTTATTTTACTAAGATGTTTTCTTTGTTTACATCTCACCATTTCTCATAGCTCCTCATTTCTTATGACGAAATGATCCTTTTGCTTACTGCCAAGTGCTGATCTCATTTCAACTTTGATTGTGTTTTAGTCCTTTTAGTCAATACAAATAGTCTTACATTAGATAATCTGGATTAACATCCTGCTTTCCGTTTAGGAATAACTCTATTGATATGATCAAAATACTAAGTCAATCTTCCGGTGGGGGGTTGGACAGGGGGCGGGGGGAAGCCAGTTACAATTGATACTTTTGCTCTTATCTCAGGCAGCTACACTTTCATTCTCATATTGTATGAAAGAAGTTTTAATGTGGCAACATGAGATTTAAAGTCAAGTTTTGGTGAAGGTGGTCAGGACTCCATTAAGGGTGGAGTTTCAGACTTATGCCAATAGGTGCCAGCTAGAGAACTTAAATGAGCGAAGTCAGCCTGGTATAGGACCAACAGGGAGTGAGGAAGAGCTCAGGGATCAAGAGAATGGACATCTCGCTGAAAGCACAGCTGCTATGAAACCCACTTACTGGCTGTCAAGTAAAAATGTGCGTTCACTCTTGCCAGCTCGTAAGACATTTTTTCTCTAGAAATTAGTATTTTTTTAAATGTGAAATCTTCCAATTTTTAAATGTTTGTAATCATTTCAGTATTTCTTGAGACACTGCAGTTCACAAAAGTGCCATTGCTGTGGTCCTATCTGGCACACAGACATCTAGTCAGTGAATTTTGTTTGGAGGCAATCTCATTTGCTAGACCCCGAGTCACAGCCTGGGGTCTAGCAAAAGTTCCACGTGTTTGTAATCTAAATCTCTCTGCTTACAGATTCTCCGCCCCTTACATGAAATAATATCAAATCCTCTGAGGCTTTCACACATGTATTTTAAAAGCGGCGTGTGTCTTTGACTTCAAACTCAAATATTTTCTTTTATTGACTCCCTCTACACGTAATTTCCTAATGAGAACAAACCCCTTTAAAGATTTCACTTGTTATGTTTGTCTCTTCTTATCTATATTAAATGTTTTGTTTTGTTCCAAAAAATAAAGCATCATTCCTTCTTTCCTGCTTTACCTCTCACTACTTTCAAGATATATACCACATCAGAGATGAATCAAAAGACTTTAGCTCGAAAATGCGACATGCCAGACACATAACCAAGGACTTCACTCAGATGCATGTCACCCATAGTGAGAAGTCCCCAAACAGCCAGACTACAGGTTCAAATCTATAGTTGGTCACAGCTCTTTCAACTAGCACACAAAAGTTTAGCCTGCAATTACCACACATAACATCCTAATGATGGGTCTGGTGACAGGCACACACGGACAGGATGCTTTTCAGATGACTGGTTTTTTTTCAACCTTGCAGGCCCAGAGCCCCGAATGAATTTGCTTGGGCAACTCAGCTCATTTGTCTTGTCCTCTTTTCCTATCAATTCTCCAGCATTTGAAAACACCCTTTTACTTTCTCTGCACCTCCCTATCCTGGCTTCTTTCCTATTTAGATTTCACTTAGATTACTTTATTGTAGAGAGTAACCTAATTTTTTTCAAAGCCTAAACTCTGCCTTATTTGAGAAAAGTTCAGTATGTTGTTAGCTCACTGTTTCATGTACCATTAAAAAGAAAAAAAAAAAAAAAAGACATATAGTGGGAACATTCCGAACATTAGTACTGTTAACAGATTTTCCGTAGTTATTCAATATCTTAAGCTTAAAATTATTCATTTCCCTTCTGTGTGCATTTTTGGACTAAAGTAAAAGATTTGCTATAAATATTTACTTTTCCCATTAAATTAGCAATCATTTATAAACAAAGTAAAGGCAGTGCATACCTATGTTTCCATTTCTCACAACAGAACTAGTATTTCAGGGTTTTTCTTTTCTCATTTCAGACAATTAATAATGCTTCTCACTTGTCTAGCATTTTCAAAGACATCCATATCCATGGCCTTACTCATATTCCCCAACTACTGTAGGTAGAACAAGAAATCCTCACCACTACTTTTCTGAAGGGAAGCTGAGGAGCAGTTGATGGAAGACACTGTCATAACAGGGATGATGAATGTTGCCAGGTGAGCAGATAATCAGCCACACACATGCTCAAGGGTAAGGTATCTGGATGCTAAAACAACTTGGGAAACTTTCAAAAATCCTGATAAATGAGGGCATTACAGCAACTTATAGTGGTAATGGCTGCAAGAATGCTGGGTTCCCAAGCCAGAGACCTGGCTCTCCACTAACTTCTCAGGTCTGTTTTAGTTTCTTCTAGAATTGACATCCTTCCCCTTTTGTCTCTGAGATATCATGGCACAATCTTCCCAAACCAGAACTGCCATATCTTTACCTATATATATTTCATATTCCTTTTTTGGAATAAGACCTATATCTGCCATATTAAATTCAAACGCCTCCATTGTCTACCAAAGATATAAGGACATTTGGCACCACCATATGTTCCCATTTCAGTTTGCTTGTTCATGTATTCATTTGTAAAAATTCCTACTGATAACTATAAGCTAGGAATTATTTGAGTAATAGGAATGGAAAATATAAATAATATCCGTTCCATAACTGTAAAAATGATCACGGATAGGGATCTAGACATGTCAATAATTGGTTACAAAATAAAGTGATTGTCCTAAAAAGTATTAACCAGTTGCAATGGGAGTAAAAGAAGGAGAATTATCTGTGTGCCTTGAAATAAAATGAGAAAGCAGTGAATTTTCAAAGCAGTGAATTTTCTTTGGGTTTTCCAGGATAAAGAGGGCTCAAAGCATGAGAAAAAGGCATTTCCAGCAAAGAGGACAATGGGCAAACGACTCTGCTTGAAATAACATGCCATAACTGGGTAATAATGAGAATGGACTAGGTTATGTGGAAGTGAAGTGCAAGCTGAGGTTGGAGTTTAATGTCACACTGAGACAGTTATACTTTCTCCTAAGGACAATGTGTGGCTTGTGAAGGCTAATAAGGAAAGGGAGGAATGAATCATTCTTCTTCTTTTTTTTTTTTTTTTTTTGGAATGAACCATTCTGTACTAGGTAGTATGGATAAGTTGTGACACCAGAGAGGATAGAAAGGAAGACACAAAAGTATCCAAGGACACGACTTACGGAAGATATTGCAAGAAATCACCCCAGTCCTTACCAGCTTGATTTCCAAGGTTAATCAGTGCAATCATTCCCTTGCTTATAATCCTAACTCCCTTGCCCATCTTGCTGCCTTTTATACTTTGGCAAACCACAATGGTGGGGCAATTTAATTCTATTCTATGCCTGCCCATGGCTGGAAAGAAGGCACAGTCTGCTACTGTTACTTGTTCTTGACTTAGATTCATAAACAAGAACCCTAATGTTGTCAGACAAACGTGCTGTGCTTTTCTCATATCATTTTGCTAGATAACTGCCTTTTCTCTACCTCAAAGTCTACCTGCTACCCCAATTCTACATTCAACCAATTACCAGGCTTCCCTCTCCATTAAAAAGCATGAAATGTTAAAAAAAAAAAAATCACAAACTCTGAAATACTATATCTACCCACCTACCAACAACTGAACTCCATGGTTGCATTACTAATGTGTGTGATAGACATCACATGTAGCTACCATAGAGCAACATAGATATAGACATGGGCATTGCTATAGATATAACTGGTGTTTCTATCTGAAGTCAACCCCTCCATTTGTACACTAGACCCAATCGTCTCTCACCTCAATATGTTGTACCATCAATTCTCTACTACAGGTATCAGTTTTCCCCTCTCTATATGTTTCCACCATTACACAAACAAGCTGTGTTTTTCCATCTTTATCTCTTTATAAACACTACATCCTTTTCTGGTTACTACTCCAGTTACTACCTTGCTCCCCTTTACAGGAAATTTTCTTGTAAGTGTTGTTGACATTTACTGCCACCAATTGCTCTACTCCCATTCTCTCTGAAACCCACTTGAATAAGGTGTTTTATTAGAAACACCATACACACTACTTTGTGAAGGTCATCTGTCATCTTCACTTTGCTGTGTCTAATGCCAAGTTCTCAGTTTCTATCATGCTTGATCTAGAAGCTCATTCCTCTCTTGGTGGCTTCCAAGATCCCACACTCTCTTCATTTTCCTCCTACTTTAGTGCTTCCTTATTCTGAGACTCTTGGTTTTCTTCTCTTCTCCTCAACCTCAGAATTCTGGACACCATAGGACTTGATCATAGTATCTATACTCCTTATGACCTATACTCGCTCCCTTGAAGGTCTCATGGCTTTAACTATCATCTATATATCTCTGACTTTCAAGTGTTTCTCCTAAAATTGCGATTCTATGTCTCAGAGATCTAATTTCACCCTTCTACACCTACAGATGTTTACATAACTAAAAATTGGATGTAGCTTGAGATGAATATAAACTCAAATGCCTACTAAATATTCTGAATACATACCAAGTAATTCCTTACACACCAAATTTTCATACCAAAGCTACTATCCTATGTTTTTCTCTCCTCAAGATCCAGCTACAAAGGAGAGAGGAGGTATGAAAAAGAAAGGGTTAAACTTCAAAGAGGAGAAAACAACTTCTTTCATATGATGCACTACTTTCCCCACTCCTGAAAGACTTCTACAGGAAATGGAGTTAGAGCTCTACACAAACCAACTCAGAAAAACAGAACTATTCTTACAAGATACTTATCTGCTGACAATCAAAAAAAAAAAAAAAAAAGAAAGAAAAAAAGAAAAGAAAGAAAGAAAGAAAAATTAATTGATTAAGAATTCTTTGGTGCAACATTTAGAAAGCATGAGAAATTTGCATACATGCTAGTTTAAAAAAGCTGGATAATAACAGTTTCTAAGAAAATAAATGAAGAAGAAAAAGCCTTTTTAACCCTACGGCTGCATATACTAATATAATCTTCAAACTGCAAATCAACTATGAATTACTCATTATTTCAGTATCTATATATTCCAGCAGATATTTTCTATGGCCCAAATGTCTTTTTGATATAGTTGAAGTTCAACCCTATTTGTGCTTCATACAGTTTTGCTGTCCACATGGATGCCCATTGAAAAGTGATGACTATTTAGAAATTTTAAAGAATTTTTGTTTTCTAATTTGGCTGACCAAGTTAACAGATGTCTCATATATAAGACTTTTTATACTAATTCTTCCTGATGTTAGCAACATTTCAAGTTAAAGACAAAATTACAGCCTGCCACCTCTCAGCTTGACAAAGCTGCTAATCCCTTTTTACTCACTTTCGGCATTTGAGATTATTTAGATCTTCATCACCTTCTCCTTTTCCTTATTAAGAATGTCTGATCTGTTGTCAATTTTAACTAACTAATTAATATATTGTTGACTTGATCCACACCTTAATAGATAAGAGTCAAACAGCTCAGGACTTAAGCTGCTGATCTTGGTATTAAGTGTAATTTCTAATAAATTAACTGTGGGTATGTGCATGAGGAGAGATGGAAGTTTCTTCATTACTTAGGTGTTGTTTTCCAAGTTTGTAGATTATAAAACTTAATAAGGTCTTTTTGTCCCTCCTTGTATCCTCATTTTCTGTCACCTTTTGTTATTCAGTTATACAACTAATCAAAGAAAAAAAATGTATATAACAAAGTTACCATAAATATGGGGATAGTTACTAGCAGCTGACAGAAAAACTTCACAATAGGAAAGAGGTGAAAATTGCTAGATGAAATGTCAGGACTAGAAGACATTCTAATTGCACACACTTAAAAATTTCTGTTTGGAATTATTTGGTCTTCCGCCTCTCTTGAATCTAGGTCTGGTTTGTGCTTTCAGAGAATTCCCTCATTCCCTTAAGACCACATTTCAACAATAACAAACCAAGAGATAAGGTGTTAAATACTTGATCAACCAAGTGTTTTAATTTGGGCACAGTGCCAGGTTACCAATTTCTTACTCTTATTCTCACTTAATTGACAGATGGAGCCCAAATGGACTAGTTGATCCAATTTCAATTAAACATTATTTGGGGGTAGGAAAGGCACCATCATGTTCATATTCTCAATAAAGCAAGCCAATAATGTAATAATGGCCTAATCCTAAAAAAAAAAAAAAAAAAAAAAAACCAACACTGCAGCCTTCAACTATGGAACTCAAGGAGCACCCATTCCTCTGTACCAGAGAAATACTTCATTTGCCTTTTGGGAGGCTACCTATGACTTTCAGAAGTTCTGAACAAAACAAACAAGAAAAAACAAAGAATAGAATAAATACTAGATGATTAGTAAATGAAAGTAAACCCATAAACCAATATTCTCAGTGTCAAGAAGGAAAGATGCAAGCAAATCCTAGGAGATGCTGATGCAAATCTGTCCACATCAAGTCCCTATGTTGAGATGTTCTTAGTACAGACTCCTTTGGGGTTTCATGCTGACCAGCATAAGGCTTAACCAGAATCAAACTTTGAACTCAAGAATTTTGATCAGAACCTCTTTATGGAAGGGGAAATTAAATTTACTAAGATTATGATAGATTAAGGGACTGACCAAGATGATAGGGAGTGAGAGGCATGGTTATGAGGAGGGCCTCTGGAGTTGGACTGCTGAGTTAGGATCCTAGGTCCTCATTTAGTAGCTGTGTGACTTTGGGCAGTTTCCATATACACAAAATTGGAATGATAGTAGTAAAATATGTATCCAATTTTTCTGAAGATTAAATGAGATCTAGTTTGTAAAGCATGTGTCACAGAGTTCCTGGCTCATTCTACACATCGATAAATATTGTTAATATCATTATTATTGAGCCAAGACTCTACAAATATTCGAGCTTCAACTCTATGCCAACCAGCTCTACCCTTTAATCATAGGCATAGAATGTTAAATAAGACTCTGTTCTGACCTCAAAAAAAGACAAGTAAACAGACAATTATAATGCAACAAGTTAATTGCTTTGTTAGAGGTTAGCACAGACTCTTCTGGTAACAGAGGGGTATAGGGAATTTTTTCCGTATAAGATGAAAACGATGCCCCAAACACAGTATTAGATTTTGTGGATAGATATCAAAAATATGGCTCTGTCCCTGAAGTATATGCGGAGTCTAGGTCGACTCAAACCTCAACTCAGGCCTTTTGATTCCAAAATCACTGGCATTTGCAGAAAATATGCTTAAATCACACGCAACTGCCTTCAATTCTCTCATCCATTCCTTTGTTTCTCTTTAAATCCCAATAACCATAAAATAGTATCCTATGCAGAAAAGAAATCAAAATAATAAGTAATTAAAGTAAAAGTAGTTATTCAAACTCCTCATTTTTCAATAGGATCTCCTTTATGTGCACATAAATAATAGTTAAAATGTGTACCCAGTAAAACCTGGAAGGAAATTCCAGGCATATAATTGACTATCTGGCTCTAAAATTATTCTCTCTATATTTCTGATATCATTAATATATTAGCCATAATTAAATTCTTACTAGTGTGAAGTAGGTTTTTACACCTTGGTGCCTCTCAAAACTATATTTGATGAGTAATGTGAAAAATATATCCCCCCAACACCTGCTGAGTTCCAACTATAAAATAAGACCGGTAGTAGCAATTTTAGATTAGCATTCAACAATTACCTTACATTTATTAGTTCTTTTAAATGTTTTATTGGAATTGAAACAACCAATATTTGCTCATGTTTCATTAAATCCCATTTTCAATGTTCGGCTCAAACCCAGTGATAAAGGAGGGTCCTTTGAGCTTAGTGGTAATATCTTCTAAGCCTGAAAATAACAGAAAAGACTTCAGAGTCAACATCTCTTTGGTCTAAGGTAACAAGAACACCTGAATAATTACTCAAAATTATAATACTAATAAAACATGAATAAAGAGCCACTTACAGTTCATCCGGTATGAATTATTTTAAGCATGTCTAATAAAAGAAAGCTTTAAAAGAGCATTAGCAGAATTTATTTAATTGCAATGTGTGCAGGGCAGTGTTATATTATGTACCTGTGGCTTTTCAGAATCACACATAGTCTTGTACTTAATGTGTATAATCAAACAAGAAAATAATAAAACTGGAAACTATTCTTCAATGGTAAATTTTTGCCCACTGAGCTGTCAATTGTGGATGGATTCATGATTGATCAGAATAATACACAATGGCACGGTGTAATTCTTTAGTGTGATGTTGTAAAATGGAGTATTGCTTCTGTTATTTTATCCAGTTTGCTTTTATATGACAGGGTTTATTGTGCGTTATGTTGTAGCTCATTCCTCTGTTCACAATGCCTACTGATGTGTAATTATGACTTGTCTGAACTGTAAGAAGGAGCAGTAAGTGAAAGGAAATCTGCAAGCACGCTTGATTTATGAGTCCTGATACTATATTACAGTCCTAATCTGCCTGCTTAACTTCGCTTCAGGCTAACTTACTGTATAACATGCTTACGATTAGCACTGTAGCAAGTTGTGGAAGATTTACTCTGAAGGAGCCACTAGATTTTTTTTTTTTTTAATGATTTAGTCATTATTTCAGTTACAGGTAAGGCAATAAATTATTTCTTCTATAAAGACTTCATGTCAAGGAATGACCATTATAAAGGTATTTTTATGTGGTAACAAAGAGCAGTGTGTGGAATGTTTTCTCCGTGTTAAATATCATAATGTTATTGGTTATGTTTTATGATGAAACCAGCCATATTCCTCTTCCTCTTCTTCTTCTTTTTTTTTTTTTCCTGTATACTATAGCTTTTGCTTGGTGTTACAAATGCACCATGAGAATATCTATTTTGATCCAGGGCATCTGATTTTTTGCAAGAGTAGCCAAAAATAGAAATTACTATGGATGAGCAAATGAAAGCAAACCCATAAAGCAATGACCTCAGTGTCAGCAAGGAAAGATGTAAGCAAATTTGCCTTTTTTAATCACCATTCACAAAGACAGATACAGCTGGAGTTAAGCATCACAGTAGCATTATTGAATCCTAGCATATTCAATTCACATGCTTTTAGAAAATTAAAGTTATAAATTACCCTTTGTTTCCTCAGATCCAATCTAAATCACCAATAAGAAAAATCATCTTCTCCAAAGCTTATTTGTGACCAGGTTTTGCTAAATGTCTAGGTGGAAAAAAAAAAAAAACTTGAAAAATCATCTGTAGTTCATAATTTAGTATGAAATAAACAGCTTTGTGAATAAGGACATGCAAGCATCTCTGAGTCACTACAGAAATATCCTTAAACAATATCAATGAGCTGGATATTCCAGAATTTTTAAAAATCCTATCATTTGTAGCATTTTATTTTTTCAATTGTCTTTTGTCCTGATTGAATTCTATTTCCCTGTCTGCTATTTCTCCTGAATATTGCTTCTATAATCAGCGAAACATCGGGTTTGGGATCTAATGAGCTGAAATAAAAATTATTAACTGATTACTTCATTATGAAAAAAAAAAAAAAGACAAAGTTCCAGAAAAGTAACATAGAATTAAACTCATGGTGGACAACAGAGGGCTGTTACTGTGAACACAAGTATCCTCAAACTTATACAAGTTTGGAAAAGTTAGAACAATGATCTTTTATAATGAACAATACACCCTATTACATTCTGGAATTGCAAGAAATGCTTTTGCAATATTTTTGGTCATTCCATGCTGAATAATTAGTTCATTTTCTACTTCTTGGCACAAAAAAAGTCAGTCTAATTTTAGACTTCTCGAGGTGAATTCACGTTAAGAACCCTTTATCTGGTCTAATATCATTTAGTAAATGTATGACTGAGTAGGGGGATTTTTCTCATTTGGGCATCATTGCAGACAGTGTCTGCCAAAACGTGCAGATGATATTTACTGAACTAAAGGTCTACGTTGTGGGAGATAGCCCCAGATATGAATTTCCTTTACCAATCATCAAATTAAATCTGATTCTTAGCCATTTGAAAGGATTGTAGTTGGAAATCAGAATGGTTTATATGCGCTGTGGATTCAAGTCGACTTCTTTTAATTTGGTACTTGTGAACTGTTTCTTTAATGGTTTAACTATCAATGGAAAATGAGGGATGGAACTGCATACCATTAGAGTGAGCCCATAAACCATGTACTGTTCTCGCTACACCAAATATTTCAAGGCTGGCATCGCTCACACTCGGAATAGACAACAACAAATCTCCTCTATGCAACCATCCTAATCAGTAAGAACATCATTCTCTTGAATGGATGGGTCTAAAAGCACAGTTATCAGTTATTCTGATGATAAAATCATGAACTAAAAATAGAAGTCAAAGTGTTCTGGGTAGGAACTGTTGGTTAGCATATTTTTAATGACAATTTCTCCTCCCTTACACCCAGTGAAGCTACATATGGAGAGTCTCAAGTGACCATATTTTAACTACAACTCAAGGCACACCTTATTAATTTACTTGAAATGGTGATATATTTAGGACTCTGAAACCATCAATATTTTCCTGCCTTTCACACGCTAAAATGTCCAATTGTAGTCTCTGTACTCAAGAGCTTGAGTCTGATTCTCTAGTCTTCATTCAGGCAAACTTTACATTGGAGTCAATGCTTAGCACAATTAGGTTGTCATTATGCTGTTTAGGAGGCTTTCCTTGGTGAAAATCCATACCATGGGCATATTTGCAATAGTTCTTATACCATTAAGCAAAAGAAACACACACACACACACACACACACACGAAAAAAAAAAAACACCCAAAAAGCAAAAAACTCCATGAGGTAAAAAATAAATATATATATATATATATATATATATATATATATATATATATATATATATACTGTGATATTTGCCTCCAGTTTTTCTTCCAGAAGATAATTAAGATACCCCTTGGTTTTCTTTTGACCAGATTTCTAAATAGACAAGTTTGAAGTGCTAAGAAGCCAAACAGGCAGCAACGCATTCTCTGGTTGATAATTATATTATACAGGAATAAATGAATCTCCAACCTTAGAAAAGTCATCTTACCCAGCTGCTTGATCAGCAAGCATTGCTATTTTCTCTCCAAAAGAGGCTTGAATCAGATGTTAGAAAATCTGGATTTAGTTCCCTTCTCCATTACATATTTCTGAATCTTTGACATAAGCCGTTCCATATGTATCTGTTTTTTTAAAAGGTCTTAATAATTGCCTTAAATACTGGATTTTGTGAAAATTAAAAGCAAAAAAAAAAGTGGGAGAATTTTATTAACTGAGACCCATATAATGTGTGTGTATGCATTACAGTCACCAACATGATCATTGCCGCAGAACTGATTCTTTTTATTGTTATCTCATTGGGCCTACCATCACCAATTGCTCCCCTTAATAATTGCCAATAGTATCCCTGTGGTTTCCCAAACCCTAACCAAATCTATCGGTAGCCATAGCTCATATGTAGTAATCTTGCCTATATGCTTCAGGGTCTCCCCATAAACTCCCAAAGTGCATTTCCCCTCCCAAATGCCTCATTTTTGTTTCTTGCTCCTTTATGGAAACAAGCTAACACCTGGAAAAATCTCTCCTCCAACAGCCTTATTCAACTTTGTCAGAGAGGAATTTAAAATCTACATCCTTTGAGAAATCTTTCCCAATTAATAGAGATTTGTTAGGCCATTTGCATCATCCCGTGCCACCTAATCATATCTAAGCCCTGTGTATAAACAATGATAGCAGTGCAGCTTATGAAGCCAATATTATTTGTGTTCCTTTCTACTCAATGTGTTATTTGATATGTATTATAGTCATGCCTGCATTTTTGTGAAGTCTCAAAGTCTAAATAAAGAACTAAGACTAATCATGCTCAGGGAGTATGTCATATTACAGTGGAGCTATGCATTTCCGGTAGATGCTAGTTTTCCTTTTTTTCTGGTAATTATTCGTTGGGAAGACACACTTGTTAGAAAATAATGGGAAAACAAACATGTATTTACCATCTCCTTGAATGACCTCTGCAAATAAAAAAAAATAAGTTCTTGATATCAGAAACCTATAATTTAAGCAATAAGTCATATAGGTGAAAATTTTTATAAAATTATATGCAGTAGAATTTTACATTTTATTTTTCAATAACCATTGAAAAGTAACATACTACAGACACATAAGTTTTAGCAACATATAGTAAAAGTCAAGCTATTCCAGGATGATGAATAAAATAAAATAAATCTAGTCACATTCAAAGCGAATACTCTACCATAATGGTATACATGTAGCATTGTTCTATACAGAAGCAAAAGAATCATAGCTTTACACTATGGAAAGATATAATATTTATGGTGAAACATGTATTTGTCCTATTGTCTTTATTAAGGATGGTGATCTTTAACAGCTGTGTCTATCTGAGAGTAATACTGTGCTAAGTACTTAGGCTAGTGACTTGCAACAAAATAGGCATTCATATATCTGTCATTCAGATTCTTAGTGCCTGGCCCTGGGAAAGGCTCTCTGCACCTGTATCTATGCACCTGAGCCTGCCACCTATGTCCTTGGCTCCCCTACTGTTAAGAAAAAGGGATATGTAGTTACACTAATGCCCTCTTATCTTCTGGGGGTATGTTCCAAGACCTCCTGTGGATGCCTGAAACCACATATAGTGCCATATCCCTAGATATACTATGTTTTTCCCATACATACATACCTATGATAAAGTTTACCTTATAAATCGGGCACAGTAAGAGATTAATGACTGTAACTAGTAATAAAATATAGCAATCATAACAATATACTGAAATAGAAGTTATGTGAATGTGGTCTCTGTCTCTCAAAGTATCTTATTGTATTGTACTCACCCCTCTTCCTATGATGATGTGAGATGAGAAAATAGCCACATGATGAGGTGAAGTGAGGTGAGAGACATAGGCATTGTGACATAGCATTAGGCTACTATTGACATGTGATGACATGTCACATGGAGGTTCATCTGCTTTCAGACCACAGTTGAACACAACTGAGACAGTGGAAAGCAAAACAGTGAACAGAGGGACTATAGTACAGTTCCAAAGGGAAAGAAAAAAAATACTTTTGGAAGTATCATTGTTTTGTTTTGTTTTGCTTTTTATTCCCTAAATAACTAGTCCTCATTCTGGTTGGTCATCACCTTATGAGCAAACTGGGAGAAAATCTTTGCTAGATGGTGTGTATGCGTGTGTGTTTGTGTGTAACAAAAATTCTTCGAAGATAGGAAGTAAGTCTTACTCAGTTATAAACCCACAAGACCAAGGATGCCTGGGTGGTTCCATTGATTAAGCATCAAATCCTTAATTTTGGCTCATGTCATGATTTCAGGGGCATGAGATGGAGCCCCATGTTGGGTTCCTCACTGAATGTGGAGCCTGCTTAAGATTTTCTTTCTCCCTCTCCCTCTGGCCCTTCCCCAACTCTCTTCCTCTCAAATCAATCAATCTATCCATCCATCCACAGGGCCAAACACAAAGACACTGTATGTAGCAGGCACATAGAATATTTTATTGAGTGGATGAGGTGATTTAATTAATCTTAAAATTTCTTTCTGTTCTAGACTCTGTTCTGTTCCACACTAACAGTGTAAGAAATTAATGACTGACAGAAATTTTACCAGTCCCATGCTAGTGGTTTTAAATACTTCATGGCTTTTCTGCATATAGGAAATGCTTCAAGGATGAAAATTCCAACAAGATATCTTCCGTTTTCTCATTTTAATTTCTTTATGGAAACTTATGAATCAAAAACTCTTCCAAAAATATTTAGAGTGAACTAAAAATCCATATGTTTTAAAAAATAATATGTCTATCCACTTATATTTATAGATATATGGATATGGATTTATATGCTATGGCTATGTGAAAACTCTAATTTAATTACACATCTTTTATCATATGTTTCAGCATCATCTTTAACCAAGAAAGGCATGTTTTTCAATAGCATCTCTTTGGTCTATTGGTTTCAATAATAAGCATGCTGAAAGAATCTTTATATGTTATGCCATCCAAAATCTTCCCAAAGTCTCCCTTGATCAAAATATAATGCTGCTTAAATATGTTAGGCAACATGTATCCTACCTATTTGCATTTTGTCAAATGAACTGGATCATTCCAATATGGTATCACATGTGCATGGAAGCCTGTAGCATTTTATAACAGGTGTTGAGGAAATGTACTTGACAGAGATATTGACAGTAAGGTCATCTGTAAGCATAAACACTGAAAATATCAAGAAAAGTATATATTCATTAGTGGCACAAGAGAGAAAAAAGCAACATATAGTAGGAATCATCTGTGATTTCCTCCAGAACAAAAACAACAACAACACACACACACATATGTATATCTGTTTTTAAAAATATTTATTTGGCTTCACATTGCCCTCTCTGTCTTTGTCTGTCTGTCTCTGTCTCTGTCTCTCTTCTTCATTCTCAAGTATGAAGATACAGAGAGAGGTCTGAGACAGAAGGAGATCATTACATGGAAAAAGTAAAGCCTACAAAGACAAAGGAAATACAGAAAGCAAAATGAAATAATTATTTTCTTAATGTCATCATGTATTCACCTTCATGAGAACATTTAGCACATTCTGCTTTACATTTTGGTTTTTGATAAACCCCTCTCTCGCTGGATAGTACGCTTCTTCTAACTTTTTTCCGAATTCTTCATAAGACCTAAAATAATGCCACTGAACGTAGTATATGTTCAATAAATATATTTTCCAGCTGGATCCTAAATTGTAATTCTGTTTAGTTTCCCAAGAAGACACCGATTGCCTAATGGTTTATTGATGACTAACTAAAGTTAGGTTCAGAGGAAAGATTTAAATTGTGATGGAACTGTGTGACAGTTAACCTACAATATCAGTACAACAGCTGTATTGATAAAGAATTAGTAGAAATAGAACTACTAATAAATTCCAGCATTTATCACCTAAAACTTCTGCCTTTTTATAAGATTTTAAATATATAGTCCTAAAACATAAATGAAAAGTCTGAAATTAAAAAAAATCTTACCTCTGAGTACAAATAAATTTTAAAATATAGTTGCAAAGTATAACCACACAATGTCTTAAAATAATTATATGTATGTATATGTAAAAATCTCTTCCATTGTTCTAAATAAACTTCAGAAATGTTTCCAATTCTCAGTGAGGCAAGCATTCCAATTTTCTGCAATATTAGCAGGGGTAACTAATGATGGCTAATTTTCGCCTGTAGTATTTCCTTCAATCTGCTTGTGCACTTCCAGTTTCTCTGGCAGCAGCAGCATTTGTAAATTTTCTGGTCACTAAGCACTCAAGTACAATTGTAAGTGATCAGTTTGCAATTGGCCAACAAGGAGAAAATATAGAAAAAAAGAATGTTTGCATATATTTATAAATAAATGACCATAAAAATCTTGAAAGCTCTATGTGCACAACATTTTTTTCTGTCTACCACATTATTTTATTTTAAAAGCTAAATAAGAGAGAATATATTTCTCTAGTTTAGAAGGATAAAACCACATATTCTGAATGAGCTTTATTATATTCTGTGTTTGAGAAATATTGTGCTTTCAATGATTACCCTATTTCCATTTATATTTATTTATTTTTAATAAAAAGTGCTACTTATATTACAGTAATATACAAAATGGCATCTTCTCATTACCTACTTTACAAGTCAAATATTTCACATAATACACATCGGAGATTAAAATAATCTTTCCAAAACCTGATATTTTTATCATAAATTTATTGAGACAGCATATATGATAGGAAAGTGCAATTTCAATGAGAGTATGTCCAACATTTAGAAATTCAAGAAATTAAATGTTTACACAGAGAATATTTAGAAAAAGTAAAACTGTGCCATATTTAAGAAACTCAAGGAAAGCCGATATGGAACCATTTTAATCATCATAGAGTTATTCCTAATGAAATCATTGCCCAGAAACTTGCACAATACCTTTAGTTTGGGCCACATAGGAAAACCTCAGCTCTGTTGAGAGACCCATGTCACAGGGCAACTGCAGGCACACCTTTCCCAAAAACAAGGCTCTGCTCCCCTGAGAATGGTGGTCATCATTTCATGCACTGTAGACCTCAATACAGAAAACACAGGGACTCGAGCCCCTCAAAATAACGGTACACCCTAGGATAGTCAAGGAGGCTGAGTGAAGGAGTGAGTGAGAGATGTTGGTTTCCAGATAATTCACAGATCAGCTTCTATTCAAACTCCTTAATGCTTTTCAAATACAGCATTTTATGTATATGCTTAAACAGTGTGTATTTGTCACTTGCACTTGAATCCTGTTCAACTGATAAATCATGAGTGTCCTTTATTCGGCTGAGAGGAACTCTAAAGCACATAGGGCTTTGGTGAAACCAAGATGCCAAATTAGCTTTAAGAGTATCTTATGTTATGGCTTAATTTCATGTTTTCATTGAAGCCCAATCATGTTGGAGGCCCTTCAATATACTACAGAAATCTGATAGATGAGAAATACATGGATATTACAAATGAAGAAAAATTTGCCAACCAAAGGGAAACATGGCAGTTATTTGCCTAAGTGGAGTACAATGTCCCCTTTCGGTTCCTGTTAGGGAAGAGGCACCATCGAAAGATGAATGGATAAAGAAGATGTGGTTTATGTATACAATGGAATATTACTCAGCCATTAGAAACGACAAATACCCACCATTTGCTTCGATGTGGATGGAACTGGAGGGTATTATGCTGAGTGAAATAAGTCAATCGGAGAAGGACAAACAGTGTATGTTCTCACTCATTTGGGGAATATAAATAATAGTGAAAGGGAATATAAGGGAAGGGAGAAGAAATGTGTGGGAAATATCAGGAAGGGAGACAGAACATAAAGACTCCTAACTCTGGGAAATGAACTAGGGGTGGTGGAAGGGGAGGAGGGCAGGGGGTGGGGGGGAATGGGTGACGAGCACTGAGGGGGACACTTGACGGGATGAGCACTGGGTGTTTTTCTGTATGTTGGTAAATTGAACACCAATAAAAATTAATTTATTAAAAAAAAAGGAAAAAGGCACCATACCCTGATCCAAAAATTCTTCCTGTTGTTTGAAGGGAGTCTGTCCTAGTGCACATTTTGGGGATATTATAAGTGATAATCCTAGTGTGTCAGGGCCAAAAGCAGAGCCACAGAGAACATGGAATGCCCTTGGCACTGTTTAGAAAGAGGATCCCTTCCAGGCAACAGAGGGAGTCATTTGGGAGCACCACTTGGCCAGCAAAAGGTGTCTTTAGAAGAAACTACACGTGCCACTTTCTTGACTCAAGGGCTGCCCTGCTCCAACATCTGGCAGGTGGAGCACAGTTTAGTCTAGCTTTTAATCCAAAGTTGCTCCTTCTGTCTGGAGCTTTTTCTCCCACACAAAAACTGTACAACTTTAAAAGGTGGCTCTAGATCAACATAAGAAGAGCTTGGCAACTGCCTAGTAATTCCTGCCTTCTAGGTGATACTCTTTGTGTGCCCGATTCTGGGACCTGAATGAAAACTGGAAAATCTAAATTAACGTTAGAACACCAGGGTGAAACCGGGAAAGAGCAAAGGAAAACCAGGTCTTTTGGTGAAAGGAAAGGGAAGAAAGGTAGAGAAAGGGGAGAGGAGAGAAAAGGGAGTAAGATGGAAAGACCAGCGAGTCTCATTAAGTAGCAAGCAGATGGCTTTAGCAGGTGGGATACATCACCAGTGACATTACAGAGGTGTGCTAGCAGTGTAGTGCAACCACAGGGATAGTGCAAGAACTCTGTGCTGACAGCACTAGAGATACTCTTCATGCCTGGACCTGCCGGGAGCAGAACAGAAGAGGGTGAGTCCAGAGTCCAGGCCCCCAGCTGGTTCTAAAAAGGGTAGAATCTTCTGTCAAAGGATGCATCCATGTAGCCTGTTTGGGGTGACCTTTCATGGATGGGCCAAAAAAATATGAACCCATCTTCACACTTCCCTGTTGTTCCAATCTCCTGTTTCCTACTGAACCCACCAAAAAAACAAGGAGCAGGGGAGTCACACCTGTCAGCCTTGAAGACTAAAAGCAGGGTAGAGTAGAGTTGACATGGACAGATTGCACCCCATGGGGCTGCAGCTTGCTTGTTTTCACAGGTGGGATTGAAGAGAAGAGAGAGAAAGGAGCTGCTGCCATCCTGTCAGACCCTGTGAAAACCTAGTGAAGACAAGTTTGAGGATCTGTCATTGTCTAGTTGTGGGATTCTTTTTAGTTTTCCTCTACTGCCTACCGGATTTCCCTAAAACTCCGCCATTTAAAACAATTGTTCATTATCTCACAGCTCCTATGGCCATGAATCCTGACTCGGCTTGTCTGGGTGCCTGTGCTCAGGGTCACTCATAAGGCTGCATTCAGGGTACAGGCATGGGCTATAGTCACCCTAAAATTTTACGGAGGGAGCATTTTCTAGCAAGCTCACTCACCTGGCTATCAGCAGACATCTGATGATCCACGTCTAAGATGACTCACTGTTCGAGGGACTCTGGCCCTTTCTGGCTGTTGGCTGGGGACACAGGTTTCTGTGTACATAGGACCACTCGCAACACAGCAGCTGGTGCCCCCCAGAGCAAGGGCTAAGAGAGGGGACGAAGACAGGCAGCAAGAAACAAAGAAAATTATCAGATCTTTTTGTCAGCTGATCTCAAAAGTGACATCACATCAGTTTTTTATTGAAATTTGTGTTGTAGAATTACATGGAGTGGTGAGAAATTACATGGAGAGATCTCATGTACCCTTTATCCAGTTTCCCCAAGATAACCTCTTGCAAAAACTACAATGAAATGTCACATCCAGATTATTGACACTGATATAATCCATTAATCTTATTCAGATTTCTCCAGTTTCATGTGCCCTTTAGTGCCAAGTATTTAATTTGTCACAATTTTATCATATGTGTTAAGTTTTTGGACCTACCACCACATTCAAGATAATGAATCTTTTAAATTTTTTTAAATTTTTAAATGATTTTTATGTGATTTTTTAAAATGATTTTTTTAATCTTTTTAACTTTTTAATTTTAAAAAAAATATATTTATTTATTTGAGAGAGAGAGAGAGAGAGAGAGCACAGCTGAGGGCAGAGGCAGAGGGAGAGGGAAAAGCAGGCTCCTGGTGATTGTGACCTGAGCCAAAGGCAAACACTTAACCCACTGAGCCACCCAGGTGCCCCAAGATAATGGATAGTTTTATCAACACAATTATTTCTTGTGTTGTCCTCTTATAATTGGACTTGCTTTTGTCTCCCTATCCTACTCTGCCCCTAATCCTTGGCATCCACTAACCTGTTCTTCATTCCTGTATTTTGTCATTTCAAAATTACTATCTAAATGGAATTATACAGTATCCAGCCTTTTGGGATTGACTTTTTTACCCATCACAATTATCTGGAGATTCATTGAAATTGTATACATCAATGGTTTGTTCCTGTTTATTGTTGACTTGTATTCAGTCAGAGGCATATGACACTGTGTCATCTTCCACCTTTGGAGGACATCTGCCTTGAAGCCAGTTTTTCACTATGACAATTAAAGTTTTTCTGCACATTAATGTACAGGTTTTTGTCTGATAAGAAGTTGTTAATATCTGGGATAAATGCCCAGTGGTGCAATTGCAGCTAATTGCATGTTTGGTCTTATAAGAAACATCCCAACATCTCTGCCATATTCTTTTTGTTAGAAGTGAGTCAGTAGGCTTACCCACACTCAGAGGGAATTCATTACAAAAGGGCACACACAGCAGGACACAAGGATCAGTGGGGGTCGTTTTGGAGGCTGGAGGCTGCCTAACCTCTCTCTCTCTCTATCTTTTAATTTTTGTTTTTGTTTTTGTTTTTTAACCTAACCCCTCTTGTTGCTGCATCTTAAAGGAGGTGTTTGGAATGGCATCTGTGTTTCTCTCAGATATAAAAACATATAAAATAATGTTTCAGTGAAACCAAGGAGGCCCAGATTGATCCACATTGTGGAAATGTTTTGATGAATTCTCTGCTATTCCTGAATTTGGTATTTGGGCTCGCTCATCAGCCTTTTGATTAGAAAAAGACTTAAGTTGAGTTTATTCAAATAAGGAACAGGTCTGTGCAGGCTCAAATGATCACACATATCAAATAAACATGAAGTCTTCAAGATGAGAACTTGGGCTTTGGGCAGAGAAAAACTTACTCTCCCTCCGTAATATGCCTCCTGTTCTAGTCTCCACCAACTCTTTCTGTCCGTGTTAATAATCTGAATCAGACTGCTGCCCCAGGAAGCATCCTCTGTGTCACCCCAGAAATCCTGGAGAAGACTTGAAAGAGCAGCTCCACACTTGCCTCCCACACCCAGCTCTCTGCGGGTTTGGAGAACCTAAGTGCATAAGCACAGACTGACGTGTGCACTTCTTTGTTCCTGCTTCTGACCAGGGGAAATTAGTGACACGGAGTCCCATTGCGCTCACCCATAAGGTGTACAACAGAAATATTCACCTAAATATCACAATCAAAACTGCCCAAACAACTTGATGTGATTGAGCTCAACGTTGTAATGACATTCTTTTTTTTTTTTTTTTAAGAAAAGTGAAAAAATATGTTAAGGATAAATTTAGAAACATGTATTAAACTTAAATGTGAACATTCTGTTCCAAACAAAGATATGACTAGAAACAGTTATTTTTGTCTATTCATTTCTCTGATCATTTCAGCTAGACAAGGTTTAACCTCACTAAGAAAACTGTGAGTTTTCTTAAAACCTCAGCATTGCCCACTCTATCCCTCACAGTGAGGGTCCCAGCTATTCTTTTTTATAGAACATACCCCACAGCAAACCTAATCCAGTGACATATTTCTAATTTTGAATATCTAATTTAGCTTCTCACCGCACTCTGCTTTTGACTCCTGTTTCTCTACTGATTACCCTCCAAGATACCTTATACTCATACCATGGCCTCAGATAACAATGGAATAAACATAAGTGGAAATAAAACAGGGCAGGTAATCATGGCAAGTTCCTGGGCAAAAAGAAAAAAACTCAAACAGGTACAGGCCCATTTACAGTCCAGCTGTCGGTGATTTTTATTTTCTCTTAATTCACCACATTTTTATGCTGCTTGACCTTTATATACATGTTTTCTTCTGCTTAAATGTTCTGCTGCACATTTCACTTAGCTAATTCCCATTTCTGGTCTCCACTTAGACACTGTTTCACCAGAAACCATTCCTGAATCTTCCAGATTAGCCTAGATATCTGGACATACACATCCATAGCCTTTTGTCATGGTCTTTTTGCAACATCCATCACTATTCTGATCGCATGTCTAATGCCAGCCTTGCCCACTAGTTTGTAAGCCCCAGGACAGTAGATAACACTTCTGTTTTATTCATTAATCTATCCCTACTTTTAACACCAATCCCGGAACCCACTGAGGATTCAAATAATAAATTTTAGGAGGTTAATCGTGTCTGAGTGATTCCATGATAAAAGTCAGTGAATTTCACATGAAACAGACAAGATTCCAAGCAGAGACCTTGTCAAGATCAGTAAATTCAAGAATGAGTAGTAGGAATCCAGCCACAAAGACTAAGGTTCAAAAACACATCTCTAAACACTAAGAGAATTGCACCAATAGGAGAAAGATTTCTGTCACAGAGGGAATGGCACTGGGTATTCTTATGCGACAATCTCCTAAAATGTGGAAGATAAGCCACAGACTTAATTTCAAGGATATCCTAAGCATGTTTGTGGGAGGTGTATATTCCAAGTAACAGTATTTGCTTGATGCTGAGACACCATATTTTTCCATGTAGGAGCCAGATTCATTTCAAAGACCAGTTATGTGACTGAAGTTGAGAGCTTAGTGAGCCAACATTGAGGACTGAAAGATTTGTCTGCAAAGACACCTAAACTCACCAGCATCTTTTCTATTAATCAGTCATTCTTCAAGTCCCTCAGGCACAAAGGGAACACTAAGGGTAACCTCTTAGGGAAATCTCCAAACTCACCTTTCCTTAGCATTCAACCTCTACAGTTCCTGTTCTGCTATGCTTTAAGTGATACACACATCATACATAACCTTTAATTGATGTTTTTTTTTTTTCATTTTACAGTATACATGTTCATCAAAGTTTCTTATTTTTAGCTGGTCAATTTCTCAAATAGGTGTATACAACTACTTTTGTATACTGTGCTGCCATATGAATCACGCTATTGTGTGCAGAAGGATAGCTTTCTGGAGATGTCAAAGATAATACAAAACAAATACCATTTCCCTATCTATGGGAGAAGAGTGCCCCGTTATAATTGGCATGAAGCATTTAAGCACTCCATGGAAGCCTCATTGACATTCTCCAACTAATCTACTTTAACTTCAAAGTTTTCTTGTTGTTTCAATCAACTACAACATTATTTTGATAACTTAAAGTTTAATTTCCTTTCCAAAACATCTTAAGTTAAAAGAACAAAAAGGGGAAGTAATTTTCCATCTACAAGACTAGACCAATAGAGACTAGATAGGAGTTCAATAAAACCATTATAGTTTTTGTAATAAGATTAAATCAGCTCTTGATTGAAGTACACAAGGCACTTTTTGCCAAATTATATTAGGCCCTTGGCAATTGCCACCATTTTAAGGGAAGGATTATTTTTGAAGGCTATTTTCCCATATTACAAATCCTACAATTTGATGAATCTTAAGTGCCTGCAAAGTACCTCAATCGACATCTTTAAGAAATGAATCACTTTTCTTGCAGTAGGATAGTTGGTCGTCAACTTTCCTATAAGTTTTATACTGAAACACTAATAAACTAACCCGGTGCTAGTTCCAATAACTTCCTAAATATTTGCAGTCCCTTCTCCCTCAGAGTCCTCCATTAGTCAGGCATTACTCTTTTTTTCCAAGCGCTATATCTATATTGCATGGAATCTAGATTTCCAAACCAAGAGAAATGTAATATGTCATTGATATTTATTAAATAATATAAATACATCTCCTTACATATGGAACATAAATTTTTTATCTATTAGTGTCTACTCTTATTTCTACAAACAGAATCAACATCTTTTATAATTGTTAACCCTTACATTCAGATCATCTATTATATGATAAATAAAAAATAAAATCCAGGTTTATTGAAAACTCTGTATGTGCCCATAGTATTATGATTTTAACAGGGCAGTTTTGTTTTTTTAAAAATCACTTTGATTTCTATAGAAAAAAATAATACTAATTGTTGAATTAGTATTACTTTATTGAGCAGTTCCTTTACAAAGAATACAATTTCATTGCCTGGTGATGGTAATATGCATAAGGACCCAGATTTGTCAATGACAAAAATGTGATCTAATTTTAAAAGAAATGATTTTGAAAAATTGGCTATCATATAAATTTTATTTTTGGTTAAATGTAAACTTTCTCTGTGTACCAAAAAAACTTAAGATAAAAGAATTGACCTGAAAACAAATGCTGCTATAAATGGCTTTTAAAATAATACCATTTTTTGGGGGGATCCCTGGGAGGCACAGCGGTTTAGCGTCTGCCTTTGGCCCAGGGCGCGATCCTGGAGACCCGGGATCGAATCCCAGTCGGGCTCCCGGTGCATGGAGCCTGCTTCTCCCTCTGCCTATGTCTCTGCCTCTCTCTCTCTCTCTCTCTCTCTCTCTCTGTGTGACTATCATAAATAAAAAAAAAAAGATTTAAAATAATACCATATTTTTAATGTTTCAATTATTTTAATTCTTTGTGAGAAATACAGAGCACCAATTTATGAAGATAATCTCTGTGAGAGAGAACTTGGAATACAGATAGCTGAGGGGCTGAGGGAGAGTTTTTTGTTGTTGTTGTTGTTTTTTAAAGATTTTATTTATTCATGAGAGACACAGAGAGAGAGGCAGAGACATAGGCAGAGGGAGGAACAGGCTCCCTGTGGGGAGCCCCCGATGGAGGACTCGATCCCAGGACCCTGGGATTACGCCCAGAGCCAACAATTCAGCCACCCAGGCAACCTGGGACAGTTTTAATTATTGGCATAAATTAAGAGTCCAGAGCTTTCTGATAGACTTTGCCCTTCTCTGTAACCTGGTATTTGTCTTTCTCTGTATGAAAGATCTCATCTTTTTGGTGGCCTAGTTTATGCACCTTCTTTTGAAAGAAGCATCAATGAGCTCTTTGGGGATTTGCACATCAATTTTGGTCAAGGTGGCAACAAGAAATTTCTTTTGGGTTCAACACAAAGAAATTAAACTGAGGACCAGACATTCACAAGTAGCAAGCTGCTTCAGCTGCTTCGGGAAAACCACTTTTTTGCCTCTGTGGTGACAAGTGGGGATGGAAAGAAGGGTCTTCAATGCAGCACAATCTTTTAGTTTTCTCACCTGCTGATGAAAGGTTTTTTTTTTTTTCTTTTGTGTGTTTATTTTGCAGTGTTTCAACAACTTTTGAGATACATCTTCAGTAGGATAACTGGGCATATTGCCAAGTTTAAACACTTTGGTGCCACCTCTTTCACTAACCAACTGGCTTCTGACCATCCTCTTTCTTATTTCAATCCTGGATTGAACTGCTGAACATTTCCTCATGTGTATGGCTTTCCTTAGATTGAGAATATCTGCCCTTTCCCCCTGAAAAAAACAGGGTTTAATCAATAGTGGGCCCTTTCTTGGGCATTTCGGTCCTGATTTATATTCTAACCTTGCCTCTTACCTCAGCTTTCCTTTGTTTCTGGTTTCCACTCTTTAATGTCTGGTTTTTAGGCTTTTTAACCACCATTGTTCAAGAAAGGAAAGCACAATATACTTTTTGACAATATTTCTCTTTAAAATGTTTAACAATTAGAAATTTAAATAGTATAATATTAGTAAGAGGTTTTTCATTTAGTTTTCTTTTTTCTGATGCCAAGCATATTTTATTTAGTTAAATCTTGACTCTTAGATCCATTCACTTTTTTAATATTGCTGCTACTCAATCAATCTCATTATTTCCCCATAAGACTATACTATCCATGTGATAAAATCCAATATAAAGACAGAATATAGTAAAAAAAATTAGAGAAAAGGAGCAGGTTGCAAATTAGAACCAGAGATTTTCACCATCTTTAGTTAATGCTGATGCATTTCTTACAATTCAAATCATTATAATTCATCACAATTGTTTTTTGGAATCAACAGGTGTAAGCATAGTGTCAAGATTGCAAGCAAATTTTCTATGTGAGTTTCTATTTTTACAAAAATCTTGATATACTCTTCATCATACACATGCTACATAAAATAAATGAATTCTGCTAGGGTTCTTTTTTTCTTTGTATTTATAAGGAGTTTATAAATTACCCATAAATGGTGGAGTTCAATAGAGTGCCCTTTATTCCATATGGGAGTTTTGCAGAAAACATAGGAAGAATATCAAATGTAACTAATGTCTATAGTCCTTGGGAAGTGTGTGATGAAATTATTGATTTTAAAATTAGTTAATTGACAAAATTGTTGAAACACTGAGTTTGTATTATATTTTTAAGTACACACACACAAAACAAACTCCATATATGAGGTAGTCATGAGATTGATATTTGTACCTGCTATTTAATATACCTGAATGTGAGACTTTTTTTCCACATGTGTTATTTTTAATGCTCTATACTACTATGTATCAAAAGATATAAAGATTGTATAATTAATAGTTTTGTTAAATGAGAAATATTACAGAGGTACTTTATTAATCTATATAAGCAAATTGAGGAGAGGACATTGTCATTCCACTGTTATACGTATACTATTCCTTCACACACATGTGTTGAATGGATAAATGGCTTTCAAATAATTAAACTTAATACTAAAAATACTCTTTATATCAAAAATATAAAAATAAAGTTTGGATTTTATCTTATGATTCAGAAAAGTCTACTAAATTTCAACTTTAGTCAATTGCATGCATTCTGAATAGATTCCTCGATACCATGGAAAAGGTACTTCAAAAAAATCTGTTATCAAACTTGTTTATATGGTATTTGCTTCTTTCCCAAGAACCTAGAATTCAAAATGATTCCAATTTTAATTTTGTTTTGGAGTCACAAGGGAAATAGCAACCATTTTTATTTTGAATTCCCAGGTCTATAAACTCTGCCTCCAACACAAGCTAAAAAATCCTTAAAGCTGTCATGTAGGTTGTTTATTAATAAGGCATGTAAAGCACAGAGGCCTATCACCCATGGAGCCTAGAGAAAGACAGCATGGCACAATAGAAAGTACTGGGATCTTTAAACATAAGCACATTTTTTTTAAGATTTTATTTATTTATTCATGAAAGACACAGAGAGAGAGGGAGAGACATAGACAGAGGGAGAAGCAGGCTCCCTGTGGGGACCCCAATGCGGACTCAATCCCAGGACCCCGGGATCACCACCTGAGCCAAAGGCAGACACTCAACCATTGAGCCACCCGAGTGTTCCATTCATGCAAATGTTGCCCTGACACTTATCAGCCATGTGAATGTGTGTATTAGTCAACCACAGGATTACAAAGTCAGCCTCATCCCTGACCCATTTTGTTCTGGATGGTTCTACATAGTGATAGAAGGTATGCAAGTCATGTTTCCATTTAGTGCTTATCCATTGTTGTCAAGTTCAAATCTTATTTATGTTTCCATAAATCATGTTTCTTCCTCAAGGGATGTGTGAATATTACCAAAAACAATACATGACATGGAATTCACCAGTTGCAAAAAGGAGATTAATGTAGAAAAATGACAATAAAGAAAGGAGTATAAATAATATCTAAACAACTTCACGAAGAACAAGCAATCCAGAAAATGGGCTAGTGCTGCTGGTGTTATAGTTCCCCCACAGCATGTGAATCACATCCTCATGAGATAGAATTCTCCCTAGGAAACATTTCCTGTGACACACTGTGCTCCTCCTTAAATGTATTCTGCTAAAAAATAATAATAATAAATTTTTTTAAAAAAAATCCCAGGTCTCATACAGCTTATCTACTTACCTAGTTTAACCCAGTTTAATGTTTGAACTCTGTGATGAGTATTTCAAACAGAAAAAGCCAAAGTCCTTACACAGTTTTCATTATTTAAGAAAACATCTCTGGAAAGTTATAATAATGGTAGCATTAGTCCCATCTGTTCTCTGCTGGGTGAACACCAATAATATTCTAAAAGCAGTGTCCTGAAGATAGTTCTAATCTGTGATGATTTACATGGCAAATATTTCTTTCTATATAAAACTATAGTTTTGAGTATAGGCAGAATTAAGAAACGAAAAAAGATGAACCACTATAATATGAAGTTGTATAGACCTGATATCTCAGAAAGAGTGGCTGATGGTGGCAGAATTTTGACTCAAGGGTATCGCTGTGTGCATTCTTTTTTTCCAAATGCTTCAAACAAGGTGAACAGTTTTTATCAGTAAAATACAGTACAAGCTAAAAGTTGATACAAAGTTTTTCATTTCATTAGTTGGGAAGGTGAAGGAATGAATAGTCAGATAGGATAATTCACAGAAAAAAACCTTCCAGGATTTTGTTCGTCTTATATGTGAGCTTAACCCAGAAGTTAGGTTGAAGCACAATTAAATTGGCATAGACTTTCCATCTTGAAAATAATCCAGCAAGTTGAAAAAAATAAAAATTTACATTGGGGTTTGTATTTGGCTTCCGCCCGTGATGAAGGTGTAAGAGTGATAGACTTCAGCCATTAATAACAGGGCTGTCAATAAAAAAACTACTATATTGAAAGCACTGTCATATTTGGCAAAAATGTTTTTTTTAAATCTTTAATGCATTATTTTTCAAGTCATTTGGTCCCTTTTTTTGGGAATCTACAATTTATTGCCAGCATGTTTAACAATCAAGTGAATTGTCACATTTCTAAATAATGTACACATTTGGGGCATACTTGGAAAGTCATTTCACTTGGGACAAGACTTACTATTTTTCATTCATCACAGTTTGCTTCTGAGGGTCATTTCAATTTCTTTTAATTGTACTTAAGTGTTTCTACCCCCCCCCCCTTGGTGTTTGTTACTTGCTTTTAATGTGATTTCAGAATTATAAATGGCTCAGCAGATTGGTAAGTGAATTTTTGAGGTTTTTCCATATAGATAAGTGAAGTAAACAGGGTGAAATGGAGGGTGGCATTTCTTCCTAACAGGTTTTCATTAAAGGGGGTACTGAGTTAATGCAAATTTTTCCAGAGAGCATAGTTTCCAGAATATGCATTTCATCAATACTATTAACTTACTTGTGCTTTAACTAATATTTTCTTAAGATCCATGAAGCTTTATCAGCATGATGCTTTTACTACTATTATTTGCACTGCTATTAGGAGCAGGGAATGCTGGAGAAAGATTTTCATAACCATTTTATGGGAGGCAAACTCAAATGTTAACAGGGGCGAGGCAGATAATGTAAGGGGCGAAATGGCTCATTGTAAAAGAATAAGAAATAATGGGGACTGAGAGGGGAATTCTCTTCCAAGGAGATCAGCTGTCACTCAGTCTTGACCCATAATAGTCACCCATCAGGTTGAACAAAATATGTCTCTGGGACGACTTCAGCCTGCAGGCTATCAGCCTGCAATCTTTGTTTTAGAGATCAATTTGTCGGGGGTTGATTAAGTAACATAAACCAAACTAGACTAGTGTTTGTGGTGAGGTTGAAGTGTAGGAAGATAAACTATCCCATCAAGGGCCAGCTTCGTGGATGTACAAGCTGAGTAGCTGCAAGAGTCCCCACACTTAGAAGGGCCCCATCCTTGGTTTAATGGTCTGCTCTTGTCATCTTGAAATTCTTAATTATTTTTGAACAAGGGGCACCATAGATTCCTTTAACACAGTGTGCAGTAAATTACATAGCTGGTCCTGATTCCATTCAAAGTAACATTTGAAGTATTTTTCTCCTGAGTGAGTTAACATACTTCTCTGCAAACTTAATTAATTACCGGGAAGCGTTAAACATGGGGGGATTCCTATGTTGTCAATTCACTCAACTTGTTTCCTTTGCAGATTTGAATATATACCCCTTCCCTCTCCTTTCTTCTCCTTGTATTAACTTTCTGAATTACCTGCCCACAAAAGAGAAAGGGAATGGCCTGATGAAGGTAAGTGAGGCAAAAAAGTCAATAGTTCGGGCTTCGAAATTACCTGCTCGATTTACTAAAATATTTACAGGTTTCCCAAAGATAGACCAGAAACTTCCATTCTTTCTTTGAATTAAATATAAAAATAAAAACGAATTAAAAAAATAATTCAATGATCAATGATATTGACAAACACGGTTGTTTCCCCTCTTGGTTGTTACTTACTTGTATGAGACATAAATTATCGTTTAAATTTGTCATTAGGATTGGCCGTAACATGTGATTTACACTCAATAATCTGGTTTCAGAGTCATCTTTTTGCAATGTTGGAATAAAGTACCGCACCGACTTGTTTGGTGTTCACTAAAAAGCCATCTAACCTTTTTGTAGATCCCTAGACACCTGTAATCCACCAATTTCCAGCTCATAGAAAAAAGTATGAGCATTTAACTTTGAATCTTGGGAGCAGAACTCTTAGCTGGATTAATTTATTTTTCTTTCCTATCGGTGTTGTAGATTTATATCCACTTTCTTGTTCCAGTTGATGCCAGCCTGCATTCCTTTGCTGTTGTGCAGGTATGACTAAGTACTGTCTCATTCCATTGAATAGAGCATCATTTGTCTTGGGTTCTACAGGCTGGCTGCATACATGACAGCACACAGTGACAGTAATTTGCACTGATCTGCCCCCACTGCTAGTCCTGCTGCTACAAATAGCAATTGATTATTATGCTGTAGTGTTATTGACTGTCACTATGAACACAAGCTTTATTTCATTTTTAAAGTAACATGCTGCAGATTTGTTTAGTATAAGAGCAAAACAGGGAAATATTCATTTCTAAGAATTATTTGTAGTCACAAACGTAACTTTAAATCCTGGTCATAAAACATTTACTTTACTTTAAATCATAGTAAACAAAAACTTTATTGTGGTATTTATTTTAGTGTAATATAAATAAATAATTTCCAAAAGCCATAAGAAAATCAGTATAAAACTGAAATATTTTTCCTACTCCCAATTTCAGGAGAGATATGCACAGAAAATGACTAGATACCTTTTCATCTTTGTTTCTCCCGTTTGTAAATGCTCTCTCTGTTCAAAAAAATGTTGGGATTCTATTTCATACATGTGTGTTTATTGGCTTGTCTGGTATTCTAAAAGTCTCAGTTCTTCTGAGATCCTGTAGTATCTCATACTTTATACTTATTTACCTCTACAAACTGACCAGAAAGGTTCTTGTGTTTAAAACTACAGTTATGCAGACTTGTATTAATATTTATTAAAATTATATCAGTGGCAGATATATCTTAATTTATAAATCTGTGCTTTCCTAACTGCAAATTTAACTTTCTAAATCCTTTAAAGCATAACATTACTAGGGAGCAAAACTGATTTATTTTTATTATGGTATGTCATCGTGAGTTTTAACATGCTTGACTACTCCAGTGAGTATGCTATTTCTGACTCAAACTAAAAAAATTAAGCTATATATAAGACAGAGTTTAGAAAACAAAAATAGAAACAAAGCTACATAGAACCCCAAAGGCTTTTTCTACTTGGTACCTTTGAACAACTCTCTGCCTTATGAAGGCTATGCTGGGGCTCCAGAATCCATGAGGAATGGTGGAATGGGCCACTGGACTCATCAGCATCATTCTTGAACGGTCCAGCCAATGGGTGGGTTCTTGTAGTTTGGGAAAATAGAAAAGTCTTAGGGATCCCACCTTACCATTTATTTTGTATTTCTTTGGTATTTTTTGAGCATTTTATTTTCTTAAAGAATAAATAGAAATCTTTTAAGTAATAAGAAACTAAAAAATAATCAATTTAATATATTTTTGAAAGTATATCTATTCCCTGGTCTGAAGTATACTGTCAAAAGGATGGCTCAGCTATCTATGGTTAGAAACCGAATTTCATCTTCTTTCCTTTCTATTTTGAGACCGACCAACCAACATTTAAATATTTGCCAAATGCAAATTTTAAAGCATAGTTGTATTAAAATTACTATTATCTATAGAAAATTTAATTTTTCTCACTACTAATGGAGGAAAAGGACATAGAAGATTTACAGAACAGAAGCAAAAATAGTCAGTCTTAGGATCTATTTTAGATTTTAGCATTTGTCCTTGTTAGACAATACGCAAAACCTGTTAAGAAATAGGCAGCCATAAACTATAACTGAGTAATAAAAAAAGTCATATATTCTAGATAAACTGAGGTTGTCAGATATTAGTAAAAGAAATTTCCACCAATATCTTAATTGGAAATATCAGCGGTTTAAAGAAAGTGGGTAGCATTTGCAAGACAGTCACCAAAACAATACAAAGTACAACATCCAGAAAGTTATCTTTCAAAAGGGGTGTATACTTTACAACCTATATCTACATATAGAATATATATTAATAAATATATATATTCCCATGTGAAAAGAAAATAACAGGTATTAATCATGTTACAGTCATGACATAATTCACATTAATGCTAAATAGCTATGTATTTATCAATTAGCATTACTTTTCCATCTCTCTCTGACTCCCTGTATTGTTGTAATTCCATCAAATAGTCATTTGCTTTTTTTATGCTAATAATCCCTTCACATTCCTTCCTTTCATCTGTATCCTTGTGTGCTATTTGTTGTTCTGCTAAATCCCTATTATAGAGACCCATGAGTTCCAAGAGCTTGATGAATAATTGGAAATGTTTTATCCCTGAGCTTCAAAAAAGTGCTAGAAATAATTATAAGCAAACATCTTCTGTAGTGTCCCATATCAATCCAATCCCTGCTTTATGCTGTTTGTACTTTAGATAGAGAAGGAGACAGTGAGATCTTGGCGACCAGCTCTTGCAGCATAAAGGGGACAGATGTTTCGGTTTCTATCGCTTTTTCTTCTGTCTTCTCTGTTCTTTCTGGCAGCTCGGGCTGTTCACTACAATACGTTCCACAGTTAGTCAAGCCTGTAATTTCACAAGGTACAGTTAATTATTGATCAATCAAAATGAACTTCATAATCCTTTTGGCAACTTGTGCTGTACTTGAACTTCTCTCTTGCCCATAAAATAGCTTAATGGTCTACAGGATAATGAACATGAAGGATATGAACTTACGTTCAAAGAGGCAGGCAAATCCTACCTTTCTTGCTCATGCCGATTCAGGATTATTCTTCACATCACACTCCATGCTCCTTAGTTCAGCAAATCAGCTAAAGATTGAAGCCTCCCTCCTAACCCATCCTGACCCCAGATACAGAGCTTTCATATCTTCTCCAAAAATTCAATTCAATTTAAGATAGTTATTTAATATTTGACTATATACATTTTTTATTCTTTTGTTTCTTTTCCATAAATCCATTTAGTCAAATCATAAAGTAGCTTTCATGAGCCACAGAGGTATGTTTTCAATACAGCTATGTACTCTTTTTCTTTTTGGGGGGAACAGGCAATTTACCTAAATAAAAAAAAGAAGAACCGTCATGCATCAAAGAAATCTGACCCCCCCCTTTCTCTTAGTGAAAAACAATCTAAAGGGGAAATAAATCCCCAGACCCTGATAGCTTACACCCAATGTGTGTTCTGAAGGGAATTACAGCTAGTTTCTAGCCACCTATTAATTCAACACTTATTGAGAGCCTACTGTGCGCTGAGACTCTTGCTCTGAGGGAAACACAGAGACTGAGATGAAGATTAGAATATGAAAGTCTGGAAGCTAAGCCTGGTAGTGATACACAATGACAAAGTTTTCAGTGGAAAGATTGCAGTTCTGGAGAGTAGCTGAACCGAGGGAGGAAGTGTAATTATAATATGTGGATAACCAAGTTCATTCACTCTGCTATCAGAATGCTATCTTTCTCTAAGAGACACATTAGCTCTAGGGCCCTGGAGACCTTCAGTCTACCTTTGCACCATGTGGTTAATGCTCCCTGCCCACTGTGTTTGCAGTTCTAGCTTGCGACTCTATAATGATGAATGAGTGGTGGTTCCTTTCTGCAGGGTTTGTATGATATGAGGCTCACCCAGTTCATGAAGACGACTGCCATACCCACAGCTGTACAGGTTCCTAGAGCTTCCCAACTTTGTTTCCACCTGGAACTCTTGGTTCTAGGGCCACCCTGTCCCCCCAGGGCGGAGATTTCAGTGTGCCCTTTTGCCTTTTACAAATACGAATAAGCAACTAGAAACCCACAAGATTTGGGATAACGTGAGCGACTTCCTAATCCTTGCAGTCAAAAGAAGCTAAGATAGATGTGCACAAAGCAAACACACTGCTAAGTCACAGCAGAGAGCCATCGAAAGAGGAAAGACAAAACGCTCCAGAAAAGAAAGATCCTTTGTGACTGGGGGAATCAGTGAAGGTTTTCAGACTTTATGGCCAGTTGAGCTGGATCTCTAGAACAGGTCAATATCATCAAATGCAGATAGATTATGGAGAGCAGATGGTGAGCGAAAAGAAAGGAACTCAGGAGCAAAGGCTCAGGGACTGAAAGCATAGTGATGTATGTTTAGTGTTTATTTGCTTTGACTGTATGTACACCAGCTATCAACAGCCCGTTCCTAAAAATTTTGAGGCATCTGGTAGGTACACGAATTTGAGTGAGTGTAAGACCCAACAAAGACTCAGTTCCCCCTCAAATGCTCCACAGTTATTTTCTGCAAGATGCCATCTCCTCTCCACTCAAGATTAGGTTCCTCTTGTGCTTTAACTCTGGCCAAAGTGTCTTATTCTTGCCCCTGCTGCTCACGGGCCTCTGAGGGTGCTGCTGCTCCAAAGGCCGCCACTCCGCAATGCCTTGCTTTTCCACACATCCAAAGCACAAAGCATGCTCTCCCCTGGATTCTTCACGGAAGAACAGAAGTTAACCTGCCACTCACCTCGACATTCCTCAAGTTGGACGATAATGACAGAGAAGATCAGTATGGAGTCACCATCGTTTCCTTGGCAGCAGCTCTCAGAGCTGCAGGCTTAGATTCGGCCTCTGGGTCTGTATGTGGCACTGGCCTGCTTAGACCCCAGTCTTTGTCCAGGTGACGAAACTCAGCCCAGTTCCATGGCCAGTTCTAGTGTGTCTGAGGCTTGGCATCTGGACCAGCCTCCAGAGATCTGAGAAAAAAGGCAGATTTCATCTCTCACACAGTCGAGGATACAACTTCCTCTTTCCAGGATGTCTGACAGGCTCATTTACCCACCAGGGCATTTGGTCTCAACTGGAAAATTAGGTTATAACATTAGGCCAGAAGCAGATCTACTATGAAATTGAGGAAACATAAGATTCAAGGCCTCTTCCAAGACTCTGGATGTAATTTTTCATTGTTAGTTTTGTGTCTTTTATTCTTAGGGCCACCCCCCCCAAAGTATGTGAGTTTCAGGTACCTCTGAACCTGGATCTGACTCTCCTTCCAATACCAGGGCATTGTAGAGTTTTTCATCTGAAATCAGACTGTCCCAGTCCTAAGCTAGAGCAAGCTCGCAACTCTAGCCAGCCCCCTTTCTATGTCCCACCTCCACCCTACAGTGAGGATCTTTTTCCATAATCTTTCTGCGGTACTCTGTCCTCAGGTTCTCATCACCTGCTGGGTCTGATCAACAAGAGCTTAGGGGATCCCTGAGTGGCGCAGCGGTTTGGCGCCTGCCTTTGGCCCAGGGCACGATCCTGGAGACCCGGGATCGAATCCCACGTCAGGCTCCTGGTGCATGGAGCCTGCTTCTCTCTCGGCCTATGTCTCTGTCTCTCTCTCTCTCTCTCTCTGTATGACTATCATAAATAAATAATAAAAAAATTTTTTTTTAAATTAAAAAAAAAAAAACAAGAGCTTAGATGCAGACATAAACACACACAGATACACACATAGCATGTATGCATGAACTCTCTGATACATGGCAAAGACTGTTTACATGCACAGAGACAATAATCTCCAGAGAAAGACATAACCTGCAGAGAACTAATCCTGCCTATCCACCTTTATCATTTATCATGCAGATATTTGGGAAAAGTGAGATTATTTTGGGAAAAGTATATTATTTTGATAGAGCTTGAAGAAATGGCCCTTTCAGAAAAATTTAAAACCTAACCAACAAACAAAAAACAAAGACCACGATCCACCACCACTGGTAGTGTTTAGGTGACAACTTCTGCTGTCAAACTTCAAAACTCTTGATTTTCAGAAATGTCTCTCATTTCAGGAAATGTCCCTCTTCCCTTTTAGAAGGAAGACAAGTTGTGAAAGACATAGCCAAGGTGATGTTTACCTGGGAGCACTAGGCATTTTAACTTTATTCCTTGTTTTTGGAAAGTTGATAATGAAGGAAGGAAGTGACCTGGTCAGAATAAAGTTTTAGCAGATGGCAGATCAAGAATGGATGCCCATTTTTTTTCTGGCCCAGATCCCTCTGGGCCCCATGAGAACAAGCTTCCATGACTTGGAGTCACTGACACTCTCTACTTTATATCAGTAGCATCTTCACTGATGACTTTGGCCCTGGGCCATGGAAGGGTGAGCACTCTGAACCTGTGCTCAGGTTCTGGAAAATGAAAACTTCACTTGGGGGTCCTTCTTGTTTCTCTTAAATTGCATAGGATACTTATACCCCAAGGTTCCAAACCCCAACGACCCACAGCAAAGCAAAGTGATTTGTTCCCAATTTGAACTAATTAGATTTTCAATGGAATAATTAAGCTGCTAAGAGAACATTGGTCTCTGTCCTTGAATCCCTAGACTTAGTGAAATTGGTCTCCAGGAGGCATTTAAAATCTGCATGCCACAGAGATCTGCCCTCAGTTGAAGCATCTGTTGCGTGGAAGGACCTTGAGCTACAGAGTCAACAGACCTGTCCATGAATCTCTAGTAACTTAAATTCTGAGACTTTGCCTCCTCATATCCAACCCTCCTCACAGAATTGACATGGAGAATAACTGAAATGTTGTACCTTAACCCTTGATACTTAATAAGTACTCAGTAAATAGTGGTTACTTCCATTAAATTCTAAAACAGTTTGGGAAAGGTCATGCCTAAAGAATCATTGCTTTAGTTAAACTAAGTTATAATTTTCTTGCCTGTTGTTCATTGATTCTAAATGTGGAAGAGTTTAAATATATATATTTATGTAAAAATTACTATGTTACAAACTGACTTTTATATATTATCCTATTTTGCTAAATGTAGAAAAGTCTATACTTGGTAAAAAATGTATTGACTAGGATCTGGAATAAACTCTTTGGGGAAGATTAATTTTAAAATGTGAATGTGTATTAAGCAAATACATTTGTTCACATGATTATAAAAAGCAAAATTCAAAACATTAAAAATATGGATATATAAAAATATATGCCTTCTCTCTTCAGAGGCAACCTCATACTTTAATATTCTATGGGGGTGGGGAGTCAGGAGGAAATATATATATATATATTTTTTTTTTGGAAATATATTAAGGATGAATTTATGATGTCATCAGAGAACACACAATAGCAAAATGTACAAATGTACATTTTCAGCAACTCAGTTTTTCCTGACACTGAGAACATTATAGAGAATATAAGCAGAAATGACAATCCGGTACTTAGAACTTTAGAAATGGGGTAAAGAAAATACAATTATTACCAGAGAACAGGATGGTATTTTCCCTTCAAATTGTCCTATATAAAATTGTTCTTTCACTCTGGAAACATATTGATCTAACACAGGAGTTTAGAAACATTATCTGCAAGGATCTAGAAAGAAAATGTCTTAGGCTTTGCTGTCCAGATAGTCTCTGTGCAACTACTCTTCTCTGCCATTACAAAGGGGAGGAAGTCATAGGCAGGATTTAAACAAATGGGTGTGGCTGTGCCTCAATAAAACTTTATTTACACAATAAGCAGCCAGATTTAGCTCATGGCCTTAGTTTGCCAGGCACTGTTCTAAAGTAACAGAAAACAAAAGGAGGAACAGGGACACCTGGGTAGCTCGGTTGTTAAGTGTCTGGCTCTTGATTTCGGTTCAGGTCGTAATCTCAGGGTCATGAGATAGAACTCCAGGTTGGACTCCTTGCTGAATATGAAGTCTTCTTAAGATTCTCTGTCTCTCTCTCTCTCTCTCTTCCGCTCTATGCCTCCCCACCCTCGCTCACATACTCTCTCTTTCTATAAATAAATAAGTAAATAAATAAATAAATAAATAATAAGACAAAGGGAAAAAAAACATAAGGATCAAAGAATATATAGGAGGAGATGATAAAGTAATAGAAATGAGAGGAACCACACACAAAAAAGGGAGTGGTAATAAAAAATGACATTCATATTCTGTAACCACTTATGCCTATCACTCTACGGCCAAAAAATTCCATCTCGGGATGTAACACTGGGTGTGCTGATCCAGATAACTTGTATTATTGGGAATTTACATTTTATGTGACAGAGTATATCATTTCCAATCCCTGGGGTTTGGATACTTAAAATAGTCTGAAATCATTGAAGTTGCCCCATCTCCTTCCAGGAGTTTCTGTTCAGCCCTGACCACCACAATCCTGGCAGCTGACCTCTGAGAAAATTCCATGTTTCAAAGGAGAGATAAATAAGCATTTTGTCCCAGTCCTTTCCACAGTCAGCATGAAGGCACCACCACAAACTCCATGAACCTAGCATAAAGAGACACATGTGCTGCTTAATGCTACTTCATTTGTGTTCTTTCAGTCTAGAGCCTGAGCTCTGTGACTTCGTGGTGGAGCAACTTCGGCAAATAGAAAAATAAACTTTGCCTCAGTGGAAGATTAGTCAGGGAGGCCCAGTGGACATTTCACAGCAGTAAAATCCATGCAAAATGAATTTGGACAAGAATGGTCTGTCTAAGATATCAATTTGCCCAAATAATATATTTATAGACTATTATTACATCTAGGGAAAAAAAGCACTAGATTGAAACTGTAAAATTTCACTGATAAAAATGATCCATTCTCAAATGTCAACCAACATTAAAAGGGAGAATTTGACACTTTTAAATAAAAAATGATGCACAGATTACACGAGAAACCTACGGAGACTCCTTTAGTCCTTTCTTCTCTTCTATCTTGCTCTAAAACATGCAATAAACCTTTTTCAATTGGAGAGGTTTAATCTATGTGTATAAGGAGACTTAAAGGCAGTGCCTTCTCTTCCTGGAGGCCTGCGTGCAGGGCTTTTTTCAGATATTGATTATGAAAGTGATATCACACCAGAAGGTACATTGATATGGTGTCGGCTAAAAGAAAACGGCAAAGAATCCTTACAGTCTAATCAAAGCTCTGTCCAAGCCCCACACTCTGATGAAATCCAATCAATAGAGACGATTAAATGACACATACAGAGTCATCAATATTAAATACACTCCATTTCCTGTACAAGAGCTGGATAACACAAAGTGGACAAGATAAAACTTGACTCTGCAGGTTTATTTACAGGATCTGTGCTATATTTAGAGATCACTATGAAAGTTTGACTCAGTTGCCATTTGGCCAACAAATTATGGTGCTGTGTGTGCATTCGCGAACTACGCCTTATGATGAACAGACTACGAAGGTGAGCATTTTGCATTGAGTTTGACTTGACAATGATGAATTGGAGAAGACCAGTATTTACTTTAGCATTTGGTATTTGGTCTCTTATGATGGAAGTCACACAAAAGACAAGGAAATAATACAAATAACAATAAAAATAGGTGCAATTTATTGAGAGTTTGTTACGAGCCAGCCAAAGTGCTAATTGCTTTACAATTATTATCTCCTCTACAAATGTTATCTCATTATCTTTTTCAGGGTTGAGGAAACTAAGATTAAAATGTCTTCAGTGGTGTGGAAACGAAATAGTTGGAAACTGAACTCAGCACTGCCTGACTCCAGAAGTCACACTCTCCACAGCGACCACCCAAATCCATCGCTAATTGACTATAATCTTGGAAAGACTGTGTATGTCTGTTTCATTGAAGTCTCTTTCTTCTTCTGTAAAGTGAGAGGCTTGAACTAAATAACCTAAGGTGCCTCTCTTGATCTAAATCTCTAAGTATTGGTGGTAGCACCATGCCTGGCTGCTAGGTATTTATAAAGTGTGAATAATATCACTTCATCAAAATTGCTCATTTATTGCTAAGAAAGGTTATGCTTTCAAAGGTTGGGATTTTATTATTTTTTATTTTTTTATTTTTTTTCTCCTTATTTTAAGAGGGATGACAAACTAAGAAAATAAGCAAAGATATTTGGAGGCAAGGCTTAGTTCGCTAAGTTCAGTAAGGATCTCTGGACTTGAGCTAGGACTTTTAGCTGTTTTAGTGATTTACTGTAGTGCAGATTACAAAAGAAGCTGGCTGGCTTCAGCTGCCAACTGATTCTCCTCAGATTCAGGAAGTAGGGTTGAGAATTTATCTTCATCAATCACATATTCTCACTTTTTAAAACAAAATCATTATGTTATGAATTTAATCAAATTCTAAAAAGTAAATTAAATACATACATCTCATCTTTTAAAAATATTTCACAAAACACATAATGTTTACCATGTGCCAGGTACTATTTGAAATACTAGATTATTTTATTTTATTTTATATTTTATTTTATTTTATTTTATTTCACTTTTTTATTTTATTTTATTTTATTTTTTGAGATTTTATTTTTTCATGAGAGACAGAGAGAGAGAAGTGGAGACAAGGCAGAGGGAGAAGCAGGCTCCCTGCAGGGACCCCAATCCCAAAACCCCAGGATCATGACCTGAGCAGAAGGCAGCTGCTCCACCACTGAGCCACCGAGGTGTCCCGAAATACTTGATTTTTAAAAAGATTTTATTTATCTATTTGAGAGAGACAGAGAGAGAGGGAAAGTACAAGTGGAGAGTGGCAGAGGGAGAGGAGAAAAGAATTTGAAGCAGACTCCACACTGAGCGCAGAGCCTGACTCAGGGCTCAATCCTACCCTTGCGAGATCATGACCTGGGTTGAAACCAAGAGTCAGAGGAGCACTCAACAGACTGAGTCACCCAGGTGCCCCTGAAATACCTTATAAATATTAATATATTTAATACAGCAACCCACTGAATTTAATACAGCAACCCACCGACATAGATATAATTATATTATCTCCATTTCATGGATGCAGAAATCAAGACAGAGAGAAATAAGTAACCTGCTCAAAGTCATCAGCTGAAGACACAGAAAAAGGCAGGATTTGAACGGAAGCATCTGGCTCTAGAGAAGTTGCCTATAACCACTAGACTCTGCTGCCCTTCTCTGTATTCGGCTTCAGAAGAAGTTTTATAAAGAAGATTGACATTTTTTAAGAGGTTTACAAAAAGTAAAATAGAAAGCCTTTTATCCTATTTAAAAGTGTGTCTGGAAGGCAATAAACATCTAGAAAATACTTCCCTTGAAGGAAGTCAGGCTAAAGTCACTCCTGAAGGAAGGGCAGGAACAGGTATGGCCACAAATTCAATTCACACGAGTCCCCAAGCTGCTGGCAGGCAAGTGTGCATTTTGACAACTGTTCACCGCTACTGACATTTCAGACACACCAGCAAGCTTTTGGGGATTCTCTGGCGCAATGCGAAGTACCAGGCAGTCCTGGACAGGGACTTCCTTTGAGAAAAATCCTACTTTCTGATCATCATCAGAATAATCCATTTGTATGCTTATTAGAGCAATGGTAAGAATGAAAAATATCTGTTTAAGTTAGTATTCTAATTCTCTCAACAGTAACTTGAAGCCTTTTCCTGTCCCCTCCGCTAAGGGAGCATCACAGCCCCAGCTTCTCATCTATGTTGTGGCTACTTTTTTTTTCCCCCTGTTATTTATTTCTTTATTTCTTTATTTATTTCTTTATTTATTTATTTGGTGGTGGGGTGTGGGATGTGTCTTCTTCTTCTTTTTCTTTTCTTTTTTTTCTTTTTTTGGCCTTTTTTGCTTTCCTCCTGGTAGGTAATCTCACTGATTTCCTTTGTCTAGTTATGCAAAATAACAAATGTCAAAGCTTGGAAACTGGTAATTTGGCAATTTTAGACAATCGCCTCATAACCACATTTCAGTACACCTTTGAAGCAGCAGAAGTTCAAAGGCTTTGCAAAGACGACTATTGCCTCGCCTGTTACTATGAGTCATTTGAAGTAATTGGTCTTGTCTGATGTATGTTTTGAACTGAGGAAGTAGAGCTTTATTACCACAATCAGATACAGGTTTGGAGCCGAGGAAGTGGGGTTTTCCTCACAGATGTAGATGCATGCTCCATAAGGCAGAAAACAGACAGATGTGCCTCTGTGCACCAGGGAGGAGGTGTGGAGAAAGAACAAATAAAACAGTTGAGAAAATTCCATGAAGCTACAGTGAAGTGAGTTTGGAAGCAGTCCCAGTTAGGGAATTTCTCACAAGCAAGCAACTCATCATTTAAATGCAGACTTTAGACTTTAATTTTGATACCAACCAAAACCTCCCTCTTGTCCTCATCGTGTTCACAGTGGGCCAGTGATTCACTCACAAGTGAACGGGGGTGAAGGAAAATCATCTTCCCAAACGAATATTAACTGGTCTCTCTACTTTGACCAGTAGGGTTCCTGGGATAAAGCCAGTTTTGACTTCATTAGTTACTTACAATGAGGATGGTTGTTTCGCCATCTCTCTCATGGAAAATAAAAAGCAAGAATGTTCAACTCCAGAGAAACACCCATACGTTTTACTTCTCTTGGCACCTTCCCTCAATAACATTTGTTAATGGTTTCCCATGTGTGTAGATGTTTGTAAATAAAGGAATAAGACCAAAAATAAAACAAAATGAAGCAAACACACACATGCACACATGCCACATTTCAAGATTTCAAGCAAGGTTTGGTTACTTTGTAAGTATTTCTCATGAAACGTTCGGTCAACAAATATTTACTGTTTGTTTGCAACAGGTCAGGCCCTGGATTAGCAATTAGAATCCAGAGATTGTTATAATCCCTTTCTAAAGGAGTTTACAATCCAGCAGGTAAAAAGACAAAATGACACTTGTGACAATAAGCATAACTCACTGCAAGGAGGCATACCCAGAACAGGGTAAACTAAGGCTTCCCAAAACAAGTTAGTTAACTTACTTGGATTTTGATGAAGTCAGTGTCGATTAGAGGGCTTTCCAGAGAAGTCTATGCTAAGGTACACAAACATAAAAGGATATAATCCATTTCCAAATCACCCACATTTAATATAGCTAGAGCTTGGGAGAAAACCAGTGAAAGGTTAATTTAATTCCACATGTTTTGTAGTTATTAATATAAATTATGTTTTACTTTCCAAACACTTATGACAATTTTTCAATTATGTTTATTGTGAAAATACAACTGTTTTATTTCAGTGACCTTGTATTCTTGGCTTTGCTAAAATCACTTATTATTTTCAGTAGTATTCTATATACTATCTGGGATTTTCGACAACATGATCATATCATCTGAAAAGAAAGAATTTTACTCTTTCCTTACAATCATCAAACTTTTTATTATTTTCTTACCTTACTACAATTGTTAGAATCTCTAATAAAACAGTAGTAGAGGGGCACCTGGGTGGCTCAGTGGTTGAGCATCTGCCTTCATCTCGGGTTGTGATCCTGGGGTCCTGGGATGGAGTCCCTCATCAGGCCTCCATAGAGACCCTGCTCTGCCTATATCTCTGCCTCTTTCTATGTCTCCTGAATAAATAAAATCTTAAAAAAAAAACACTAGTAGAAATAAATTTTTACCTTGTCTCTAATCTTAGCAGAAAACCATCCAATATTTTACAAATAAAAAAAGATGTTGACTTTTATATAGATGATTTTTATCAGATTACAGCGTTTTTTTATTGTTACTAGTTTCCTGTCCTCTTTTTCCCCCTTCATGAATGAATATCAAATTTAGTAAAATGTTTCTTCTGCATCTACTAAGAGGGTCATGGATTTTTATTTTTTAGTTTTTTGCTTTCTGCTAATATGGTGAAATGATTCTGTTGATTCTTAGCTATTAAACCAACCTTGCATTTCTAAGATGAAGTCCACTTGGTCTTGGTGGATAGATATACATATATAAGCACTGCTGAAGAGAATAAAAAAATGGAACAAACCCTGTGGAAAACATTATAGCAGATCCTCAAAAAATTAAACATAGAACTACCATATGGTCCAGCAATTCCATTTCTGGGTATAAATCCAAGATAATTGAAAGCAAGAACTAGAACATATATCTGTATACTAATATTCATAGCAGCATTATATACAATACCTAAAAGTTAGGAATAATCTATATGTCCAGGAATAGATGTGATATATAAATAGCATGTGAGACATATGCTATGACAATGGAAAATTATTTGGCCTCAAAAAAATAATGAAATTCTAGTACATGGCACAACATGGATGAACCTTGAAAACATTATGCTAAGTTAAATAACCCAGACTAAAAAGAAAAAAAAAAAAAAGTATGGCTCTACTTATATGAGGTACTAGAAGAGTCAAATTCATAAAGACAAGAGAGTAGAATAGTGTTTACCAGGGCCTAGGAGCAGGAGATAATGGAGAGTGAATGGTACATAGTTTCTGTGTGGATGATGAAAAAGTTCTGCAGATAGATTCTGGTAGTTTTTGTAAAACAATGTGCACTTAGCGTCACTAAGTTGTACACTTGGAAATGGTTGAATTTGATACTGTGTATATTTTCCACAAAAAAAAAAAAAAGGAATAACAAAATAGTAGAATATTTTAAAATAATACAATAATAAAAAAATTAGAAGATGATAGCCTGCCTGATAGAATGATTATGGGACCAGATCTCTCACCCCATTTCTATCTCTCTTTCTGACCTGCATAGTCCTCATAAAATGGTGACTATAGCATCCATCAGCCGCTAAATCTATTTGAGAAAATCTCACAAGCTGAACCTTGATTCCTTGAAAAGTGCTTTCATATTACTGTCAGCCAGACTCTCAGTAACCCCCCCCTTTTTTTTAAAGATTTATTTATGTATTTGAGGGAGGGAGGGGCAAAGAGAGAATCTTCAAGCAGACTCCCCATTGAGCATGGAGCCCAACGCTGGGCTTGATCTCATGACCCCTGAGATCATGACCTGAGTCAAAACCAAGAGTCCGTGCTTAATCACCTGAGCCACCTAGGCACCCCTTCAGTCTTCCTTAATCATCTTTTTGTTTCCTTTTTTTCATTTTCCAAAACTAATGTTCAATTTCACCACTTTCTCCAAATGTTGCCATACCTGCCCTCCTAATTGTTAGAACTTTTCTCTGATTTCTCCAGTAAGTGTATTTCTGTAAAGAATTTTCTCAAATTCCTTCCCCTATCTTTCACAATTGCATTATTCCTTTGTCTGACTTCCCTTAATCTCAAAGAAAATGGTATTTCACTTTCTTTATAACAACAGTTATTACTTTCATTGCACTCATGCTGGAGACACATATAGTAATAATCCATCACCACAGCCACCTGAGGTAGGTCCTACTATTTTCCCAATTTTACAGATGTAGAACTAAAGCACAGAGAGACTCAACCACATGCCCGTGGCTACAGATAGGAAATGCTGGAGATAAGATAGAAACCTGCAAGATGTTCTTAACTGCCTTCCTAGTACTCAGAATCCATTACATCTTCCTTTAGGAAACTCATTCAACCCAATTTATTCTTAAGTTTAGATGTATGCATTCTCATTTCCATTACGTTATATTCCCCCATTACAACCGTGTTCTCATTCTTACAGTTCCAGCCTCCTTTCAAAGCTATCACTTCCCCTACTCCTTCCCTTTTCCTATCAGAAGAGTGTTGATAATCCTTCACCTTATATTTAGGTTTAACCTCTGGCTACAAACCAACTTCTTGTTGCAATTCTACACCAAAATCAATGAAACAAAGGTCAATATTATCCTAATAGTATAATAGGGGGCATCTATTTTCAACCATCATCATGCTGATCCCTTTACCACTGTTGACTTGTTATCCCTTGCTACTCCAATTCTACTCTCACCTGTCCTTCTACCTGTTTAGGACATTCTTTCTGGTGGTCTATTTTTATTGCCCTTCCTTTCCGTTTCTTAAATTTTGATGTTCTTTAAAGTCCTGTTTCATTTTACTTCTTTTTTTTTTTTTCAAGTGGTTCTCCTAATATCCCCAAACTCACTGACCTATAAACACTTCATTAATACACACATATTGGAAGAGGAATGTTTATCTTCTTGCTCACTTGTGAAAGGATAAATAAAACAAGTTTTGGTAAACTACCTTAAAGAGTAAGCCTAATTCCCACTTGAATTTGACAATATTCGAGACAGCCTTTATTAATACATTGCTAAATTCCAAGCACTGTTCCAAGTGCTATGTAACTTTTAAACCACTTACTCCTCATAATAATCACATGAGATAATTACTATTATTTTTTAATTTATTACTGAAGTAGAGTGGACATATAAAGTTATATCAATTTCAAGTATGGGGCACAGAAATTCCAAAATGCAATGCATTATGCTCACCGCAATAAATGTGGTTACCATATAGCATTATTATGCTGTTGGCTATATTCTCCTATGTTGTACTTTTCATCTCTGTGATATATTTTATAATGGGAAATTTGTGCCTCTTAATCCCCTTCACCAATTTTCCCCACACCTACCCTACCAGCCCTCTAGCATCCATCAGTTTGTTCTCTGTATATAAGAGTGTGTTCATGCATTTCTTTTGTTTTTTAGACTACACTTATATGAATCACCATACAGTTTTCCATAGCAGTTGGACGAATTCAAATTCCCACCAACAGTGCACAAAGGTTCTCTTTTCTCCATATCTTTGCCAACATATGTTATTTCTTGTCTTTTTGATAGTCGCCATTCTGATTGCCATGAGATGATGCCTAATTGTTGTTTGATTTGCATTTCTTTGATGATTTGTGATGTTGAGCATGTTTTCCTGTGTCTGCTGTCAATCTAGATGTCTTCTTTGGGAAAATGTCTATTTAAGTTCTCTGTTCATTTTTTAATCTAATTTTTTGGTGTTGAGTTGTATAAGTTCTTTATATATTTTGAGTATAAACTCCTTATCAAATGTAGGATTTGCAAATATCTTCTTCCATTCAGTAGGTTGCCTTTTCTTTTTCTTTTTGATGGTTTACTTCACTGTGTAAAAGATTCTAATTTAGGTGTAGTCTCATTCATTTATGTTTGCTTTTATTCCCTTTCCTGAGGAGACTTATCCATAAACATATTGCCAAGGCCAATGTCCAAAAAATTGATACGTATGTTTTTTTTCTAGAAGTGCTATGGCTTTAGGTTTTAATTTAGATCTTTATTTTGAGTTTATTCTTGTATATGGTGTGATAAAATGGTCCAGCTTCATTCTTCTGCATGTATCTTTCCAGTTTTCCACACCGTTTGTTGAAAAGACTGTCTTTACCCCATTGTGTATTCTCAGCTCTTTTGTTGCAGACTATTTGACCACATGGGTGTGGATTTATTTCTGGACTCTATTCTATTCTGCTAATCTGTATATTTATTTTTGTGGCAATACCATACCATTTTGATTATTACACCTTTGTAATATATCTTGAGATTGGGATTGTGATGCCTCTACCTTTGTTCTTCTTTCTCAGTATTGCTTTGGTTACTTGAGATCTTTTGTGGCTCTTTATCAATTTTAGGAGTATGTGTTCTAGTTCTGTGAAAAATGCTTTTGGAATTTCAATGGAAATTCCAATGAATCTGTAGATTTATTTGGGTAGCATAGACATTTTAACAACAGTAATTCTTACAATTCATGAGCATGATATATCTTTCCATTTGTTTGTATCATCTTCAGTTCCTTTCACCAGTGTTTTATAGTTTTAGAGTACAGGTGTTTGTTTGAATGCCTTGGTTAAATTTCTTCCTGAGTATTTTATTCTTTTTGGTGCAATTATGAATAAAATAGTTTTCTTAATTTCTCTTTCTGTTTCTCCATTACTAGTATATAAAAATGCAATAGATTTCCATATATTAATTTTGTATCCTACAACTTTATGGAATTTATCACTTCCAATAGTTTTTGGTGAAATCTTTGGTGTTTTCTATATGTAGTATCATTTCATCTGCGAATAGTGACTATTTTACTTTTTCCTTACCAATTTGGATGCCTATTATTTATTTTTCTTATCTGATTGCTGGAGTTAGGGCTTCTAGTACTATGTTGAATAAAAACAAGAGTGGATATTCTTGTCTTGCTTCTGATATTAGAGGAAAACTCAGTTTTTCACAATTGAGTGTGATGTTAGCTGTAGATTTTTCATATATTGCCTCTATTATGTCAAGGTGTGTCCTCTGTAAACCCATTTTGTTGACAGTTTATATCAGGAGACGATGCTGTATTTTGTCAAACTCTTTCTGCATCTATTGCTATGATCATGTTTTGTTGCTGTGTTTTAAGTAGACTCCACACCCAAGGGAGGGCTTGAATTTATGACCCAAAGATCAATAGTTGCATGCTCTACTGACTGAGCCAGCCAGGTGCCCCCCTCCATCCCAGAGTTTTCATCAAGTACTATCACTATATCCATATCCATGTGAGAGGTGAGAAACCTGAGCATAGAGAAGTTAACTAACTCACCTACAGAGCCCCAGCTAATAATAATTGGCAGAACCAGAATTCAAACTAAAACAGTGTGGTTCCAGAATCATTCTCTTACCAATTAATGCTACATCGTTTTGATCAATAAATAATGTTATTGACAGGACTGTGGAACTAAACAACTGTAGTGGCTCTTTCCCATAAATTATGCAGAGACCCTGACCAACACAAAGGTGATGGCTGTTGTTTACTTCCCACACAGATAAGAAAGAGACAATGGCATTTTGAACTAAATCTTACAATCTCATAAATGATAAAACTATTGCTTTTCCACTGTTACATGGATAAGAGAGAGCAATGGCATTCAAATTAAGTAATGTATCTGAAATAAGGAAAGAAAGTAAAATTCCTAATCTGTTTCCATCCTCTCAGATGTCTTATAACATGGAGCTTTTAGACAGATTTTCCCTTCCTAGAGGGCTAGACAGATGGATTCAACAGCCAGATAGATTTCTTTTTAATTCAAATCCTATCATATCACTACTCTGTATCAAATTCTTCAATTGCTTCATTATACTTAGAATAAATACCAAATGTATTTTTTTTAATTTTTTTTTAAATTTTTATTTATTTATGATAGCCACAGAGAGAGAGAGGCAGAGACACAGGCAGAGGAAGAAGCAGGCTCCATGCACCGGGAGCCCGACGTGGGATTCGATCCTGGGTCTTCAGGATCGCGCCCTGGGCCAAAGGCAGGCGCCAAACCGCTGCGCCACCCAGGGATCCCCAAATACCAAATGTATTAAGGTGCACACAATGTCAGCATCATCAACTCCCACCATTTTCCTCAGTCTCTTAGAGTACATCTCTCTCCTTTGTTTGCTTTATCTCTTCCACTTTGGTCTTCTCTTATCTCCACTTGGGACATTAATCTTCTAACTCTTGCAAGGTTGGCTCCTTTTTGTTATTCAGGGCCTCAGAATAAATGTTAACTCCTTAGAAAGATCTTCTGTGGCCACCTGATATAAGTAGGTGGCCCTCCCCTCCAATTACTGTTTAGCATCTCACCTTATTTACTTCCTGTTATGATCCAGAATTAATTAATTATGAAATTATTAATTATTTAATTACCCATTCTTTATCTACCCTGTTAGAATGTAAGTAAGCTCCTTTGTTTTACATTACATTAATGATGTTAACACAGAGCCTGGCATGTAGCAGAATTTAAGCTGTTTATTATACTAAGAAATAAGACGTGATATATTTCATGGAATTTCCCAACATTCTTTTGTCTGCAAACTCATTTTTGCCTCACCTTCCTATATATATACTTTCCTGAAAGACCATAGAATTTGGAATTAGACAGACTTAGATTCCTATTCACCTCTGCTACTTACAAATTCCATGACCTTGGCGTGTTTGTAATTTCAAAACTTTTCTCAAAAAACTCCCAAAAACAAACACAAACTTTTCCTTTACTTAATAAAGAAAAATATTCTTCTTACCTCATGGAGTCAGTGTGGTCATTAGAAACGATGAGCTTTATTCCTGGCACTTAACCACCAGTTAATGAATGATTGTTCTCTTTATAACTTTTGCACCTGCAGTGCTACTCTCTTACAAGTTCATGGATCATACCAAACATAGAAAGTAAAAGTTAAAAAAAAAAAATCAATGTTTTCCGGGTTTCAATTCTCTGAGCATTACACCCCATTTTTTAAATCACAGAAAATTTAAAGAAGAGGAAAGAAGGAAGGAAAGAAGGAAGGAAGGAAGGAAGGAAGGAAGGAAGGACGGAAGGAAGGAAGGGAGGAAGAAAGAAAACTAGTAACCATAGGATGGAAAGGTGAAAAGGAAAAATGATTTGCATTTTGCAAGGATACTGACAGGTCATTCCAGTTCTGGCCTGATATTCACAGAAGACACACACAGAACATAGAGGGAGTTCTTGGTTGATTGCTTTGAGACAGTACCTGCTGCCAGGCCACACATGCTCTTGCAAATTGACATTTTTGAGAAATGAACAACTCTTTCTTAAGTGTTTTGGCCAATGTGACCATTTCACAGATGTTATATGTTGAAGGAACATGTAGTTTCTTACTCCCCTAACCCACCCACCCCCTGCTTTTTCTTTTCTTTTTTTTTTTTTTTTGTTCTTTTTTTGAGGCTACAGCAAATAAACAACCCAATACTTAGCATTTTAGACCTTGGTTATATTCCTGGATTTGTTTACTTATTAGAACAATTTAATGACATATTGGAAAAAGAATTTTCTTAAAGAGAAAGCCTCCGAGGTATTTCTGGAGGCATATTTCAGATTCTCAAGGAGGGCTTAGTAGGAAATATTTTTTGCTACAATGTTTGACGTAAGTCCAGACTATTCCTGGAACTCTCTTTATATAGAAGCAACATATATAGATATCTTTAGAGGTTACTAGTAGGTTGGAAATGAAATGTAAATGTTCTCATTTCAAAGGGGCAGGCTTTCTAGTATTAGGTGAGTGCACTAGCCGTTTTATTTTTTCAAAGTATCCCTCTTCTGTCCCCGCCGGTATATTTCTAATGTATTCGTAACAGGAGAAAGAGCCTTGTGTGTCCTAATAGAGAAGACTCTTGGGTGACATTTGCCAGGTCATCAGATGGAACCGGAAGAGATGACATTGCAGGTAAAAATAAGTTTTCAGGATACAAAATGAGATCACATAACAATATCTTGATTTCAAATGCGTTTTAGCCGATCTATTTACATAATGGTCTGAAAAATAAGTAATTACTGTTACCAAGTTGATCAGCACTGTTCTCTTAAAATATCTCTAGAAGTGATAGTTTTGTACTGGAAGAATTTTTAAGAATCATCCTGTGAGTTCAAGTCAGATTTGGTGAGAAGCAATGAAGAATCTTCAGAAATGTGCATCTGTTCTTCAGTTTAAGAACTGAATGGGATAGATTTAGCAGCAATTGGAGAAATTGCAGTTTGTCACTTTGAAGGTGGGTTACATCAGTGGGGGTTGACCTTATCCAGCAAAGCTTTAGTGCAGGTTCTCCCTCCAGTCCTTTTGGCAGGTACCCTGGATGACCTACCACGACAGTTTGTTTCTGTCAGCCTCCCTTCTTTTAGGACTTGATCTCTACCTGTGAGGCTCCCTCCAACTCATCTTGCTTTTCCTCAGACTGGCTTTGACTTTAAGGAGACTGGCCAGAGTGCGTTTGTAGAACTGACACTAACACCCAAATCATGGAAAGATAAGATTATTTTCTCCATCTTATTGAAAACAATCTATCATTTTTCTTTTTTTTTATTATTTTTTTATTTTTTCATTTTTCTTTCCTTCTGTGGGAAAGTTCGTAATGAAAATGTTCACACATTAGTGCTTTAATAGGGAGCCTGATGGATGTCTTTTACTATTAAGTGTTCATCGGCTTGTGATCATTCTTTTTTAGCTGAGGGCTCTAGAATCCTGTGACTTGGCTATCCAGATGTGGAGGAACAAGGAAAGCCCTAGTAAGAAAGCCAAAATCCTGTTCACACAGGAATTTGGTGGAGAATTCATGGCCTATTTCATTTCTACCCACCCATGGCCCTCATGAATCCTGCTGCTGCCTGACCAAATAGGGTCTGTTTATAAGGCCCTCCCTTTTAACTTGAACCCCTACTGGTTTTCCTACTTTATTTATTTATTTATTTATTTTTGCAGAGGGGATCCTCAATTTTCTTTCCCACACATTTGGCTGAACTCAAGCTTGAGGCCAAATAAGCCTGCCCCCAGTGGATTCCACAGCTCTGTTCCTCAGCTGGCTAGGGCCCCTTGTGATGGCATTCCCAAGGTCCCATTGGCTGGGATCCATGGCATTCCACTATCAGGACTGCTGACAAAGGTTTATTTTTTTAATGCATTTTAATCTAATGCTTAAGGAAGGAGGGGGATGTTTACTTGTATGAACCTTAGTTTGCGGTGGGTTTACCCAAGATTCCCAGGGCATCCTGAAAGCATGGGATTTAATGCTCTGCAGTCTCTGAAGGTAAAACAAAACAAAACAATAAACTTATTTCCCTTTTGTATCTTTCCTTCCAACTTTTTTTAAATTTTTTTCATCCCTTTGGGAAAACATCACTCTTTCCAAATTGAAGACTCTTTCAGAAAAGGAGAAATCAAGTGACTAACATTCTTTCTTTTGCAAGAGAAATAAAAATAACACACACACAAAGAGAGAACATTAAGTGATTTCCTTTCCAGTGATCTTTGACATGTTTTTTTTATGAACATATCTCCAGACTTCCCTTCTCCCAAGATACAGCTCCTCACATCAGAGTAGGATTAAAAAATAATGAAATTAATTAATTCCTTAATAAAAATGAATCTGAAAATGTACATTGTTAAGCTTTCTTTAAAAAGTAGAGCCTTTTAAAAAAATTAAAAAGTAGAACATTTTACATCTTTACAAAAAAGAATGACTTTCACTTTTACCTAACACAAGATAGTATTTACGGTAGTAAAGAAAGATGACTCAGAAAAAATGGGACTTGACCAGTTGGTGGCCCCGTTAAGAATAATGGTATCATTTCTTACTAGTATTACTAAAAACAGTGACAAGTGACATTTACTAAGCCCTTTCCATATGCCTGATATCCTGCTTAAGCTCTTTACATGCATTATCTCATTTAATCTTTAAGATAAACTCTGTGATATACTTTAGACGTTGGAAAACTTATCCATGAAGGGCCAGATAGGGAATATATTAGCCTTTGCAGTCACACAGGGTCTCTGTTACATAGTCTTCACTGCTTTTGTTGTTTTCATAACCCATCACAAATTAAACACCTGGCTGCAAATTGAATTCAGTCTGTGGGTTATTGTTTGCTGGTCCCTGATTTGATCTAAGTAGAACTTATATCATTTCCATTTACAGAAGAGGAAGTTAAAACTTAGAGAAATTAAGTAAATCTGCCAAATTTATATCCTAGTAAGCGGCACAGGACTTCAGTCAACCATGTAGAACTTAGCAAGAATAAACGAATTGCAGTTAAATTGGGAAGTCATGTAACAGGAAATAAATACAGAGCATTTCTAATAAGCCCTATAGAGTTAACTATAACTAGATATGTCACTGTAAAAAAAAAAAAAAAAAAAAAAAAAAAAAGATATGTCACTGTAGTGTTAGCTAGTTTATAAGTGCCTTGGACATATGGATAAATATATACTATTTCCACTTACACTGCTGGCAAATATAATATCAAATGAAGACTATTTCATGGCCACAAACAGAAGGATTTCACTTTATTTTCCTTTAAGAACACTATAATATTTTCCAGCCTTGACTAACCTAGTTCTGATTTTAATTTTTCCTGTTCTTTTCCATCTCCTTTCCAGAAGTTACAGACAAAGTAAATATACATTCAACATTTCATAAGCCCAACTTACTTTCACTGAAAAGGAAAAAACAAAACAAAACAAAACAAAAAAACCCAAAACAACAACAACAAAAAAAAAAAAACAAAAAACAAAAAGCAAGGAGCCTGTTTCTTTCTTTATTTCTTCATTATTTCTTTATTATAGTCCTGGATCCAGAATTTGAATGTCAGTCATTCTAAATTTTTACTGACCATCCAAATTGGCAAAAAAGAAAAAAAAATCATGAAACATTCAGAAATGTAAGACTTTTTTCATTTCTATGGTTTGAGGATATAGTAAACTTGAATTGATTGAAATAAGTGTATTTGATGTTAAAAATTATTAATAGGGGGACACCTGGGTGGATCAGCCATTGAGCATCTGCCTTTGGCTCAGATCATGATCCCAGGGTCCTGGGATGGAGTCCCAGGTCAGCCTCCCTGTGGGGAGCCTGCTTCTCCCTCTGCCTATGTCTCTGCCTCTCTCTCTGTGTCTCTCATGAATAAATCAATACAATCTTAAAAAAATATATTTATACGGAACATGTATATGTGGTACTTTTTGTTATTAAGGCTGCTTTTCCTCAGAGGAGTAAAATTCTGTTGACTTAATATTAAAGACTTGACCTAAAGTATCTGCTGCAACCTTTAAATGCTCATTGTTCATTATTGGGTATCTTATTGCAGATTTTTTTTTCTATATGTTACTGTTAACTCCGATTATAACAGGAATCAAATCATATCAAATCTGGGGAATTTGTAAATGATAGGCACGTCCAAAATTAGAAAGAGAAAACATAGCCAAAAGATTTAAAAATCCTTCTTATCTATATCCTTTTTAATATATCTCCTTAACGCATCTAAATTCAGGCTCCATTGACCTGTAAAACTGATGGAGTAACATATTTTGGAAATTTCCCCAAATATATAATCTTCCCACTGGACTCAAACAACTCCTTTTATTCTCTTGGGTGAATATGTTCTTAAAAATTGTCTGCCTATAGTTTTATCTAATATCCAGAGTCCTATCAATAAATAAAACACATTAAATAACCATCTTGGTTGATTCTTAAGAATTTTTTTTTCCTTTGGAATAAAACTAAGCAAAAGGAAACTTAGAAGTGTATATACACAAACTGGCTGCAACCAACAAAACACAGGAAATTGGATACACTATAGATGGGGAAAGAATTTCAGATTTCTATCACAGCTCATTCTGCCTGTAACACTGCAGCGCATTGTCCAGCCTGGACAGGAGGGCCTGGGGTGCTTAGGAGAACAGATGGCAGCTGGGTTAGGCCAGATAGGATAGAAAAGAAAGGTGTGGCCACCCAGGAAGTGATGGTAAATTGTGCAGCTTGCTCTTCTCACCTTCAGATGGAAAAAAAAAAAAAAAAAAAAGGTATTTAGGAAGGTGTGTGCCAATGCTCAGCCCTGCAGCCACCCCCAAGCAGTTCCAACCCGAGGTGCAAGGTAAGGGATAGCAGACCTAAGAACCATCCGGGAGTCTTCACAGAAAAGTTAGGAGACAGTAATGGAATAGTGCAGCGACCACCCTGGGACAAGCAGCGTCCTTGAAATAAAAATAAAACCCAGTTAAGTTTGCAGACGCAGTTTTTCCTTCGAGAACCGATTGCTACTTGAAAGGTAGGGTGAGATCCAGTGCTCTTTAGTGAAATGAACAGACCCAGCAGAGGAGAGCAGCTGTTCTTGCTTCTCACCGTGGAGTGATCAAGAAAAAATAAATAGACTTCCAGAGAAGCAGAAGGAAATAAAGCTGAGATTCATAAATGTAAGACCTGTGAAACTCTGGGAAATGGTAACAAGGGAGATTATGGAATCACCTAAAGGATTATCTTTAAAAGCCTCAAATCATTATATCAGCATTATTAAAAACCTGGTGTATTTTCTTTCTGAAAAAAAAAATAATATGAGGTAATGGCATATCAAGGTATAATATGTCAAATAAATTTTGACTTCACTCTTTGCACCAAACAGCAAAATCATGTCTTTCTGGTACATCTTGCCTGTGTCATTTCTATTTTGTATATGAGCACACACCGCGTGTATCAAATATTCCTAAGTACATTATCAAACTTTTGAGTGGTATTTTAAAAATATTCTCACAAGTCAGTGCTTTGCACTCAGTAAATGGGCATCCACAAAAATATAAAAATGGGAAAGTCATGAAGTTGGAGTTCATAATTCCTGTACCCCCCTGAGTTCCTACCTGTGATAGATCTCCACCCACCTGCTTCTCTCACTGTGCAAAAGTAGTGTGGAGGGCTGTCAGGGAAGGGGTAGGAGGAACTGTGGCAGGTCCAAGGAGAAACACCTTCAAGGCTGGGGAGGAGGAGGAAGAGGGAGAAGGGTACCATGGGAAGGGTTTCAACATGTGAAAATAATTCAGCAATGGCTGGAGGTAGGAGTGCTGAGTGGGGAAAGGCAGAGGGAAGTGGGAAGAGATGAGACTCGGGCCTCACAAAGACTCTTCCAGAGCTTCTTGGAAACAAGGTAAGAGGTTGGGTTTGGGCTTTCTCATGCCGGCAGTAGGGAGCCACTGGAGGGTGTTAATCAGGGACATCCAGCATCAGAGATAAAGTTCAAAACGTTCCTTCTGGATGCAGTGAGAGCAGAGGTTGGAGAGAAGATAATCCTGAGGCTGAGAGGTCAGTTTGGAAGCTTTGGCAAAATCCAGAAAAGCAACGATGGCAAATTGCAACAAGATGGTGGGAGAATGGAGTGAAATGAACTAAGGCTGGGCGATTGGAGTGGATGTGGGGAAAAGAGCGGACAACTAGAGAAAGGGTGAAGGCCACATTTGTGGTTTCAGAGAGAGACCACAACAATTAGTGTAGTCTTGGGGGAAAGAAAAAGTGTGCGTCTTCCAAACCGTAGCTTCTGCTTTGGGTCTGTCTGAAGATACGGCTTCCGGGATTCTCCACCTCCTCTCAACCCTTCCATTAATTATTAGAGCATTCTGCATAGAGATTGGTTATTTGTATTAAAATTGAAGTGTGCAAAATACAAAATGCCCTAAATTATCACAGTCAGTTACTCTAATTGGTATCAATTAAGACCCTGAATTCTTTCCCACCTAAAATTAATCTTTTTTCTGTCAGAAAATGTTTCTGAAGCAATATGCAAAGCATTACCATCTTATGAGCTTGTGAAATATTGTTTACTAGAGCATTTTCTTTTCCGAATTATATCTTCTGCTAAGTGAATTCCTCTTTACCTGATATTTTGTGTGTATCGAATAATACGTGCATGTACAATGTGCATACGCAGATACAGGTAAAATTCGTAGCTTTCCTGAATTGCAAATTCAATATTTCTTTGCCAGTTCCAAACTTCCTATTCACTATTTAGAAGCTTTCCTGGAAGACACAAAATCCATTGTGCAAGATATATATATATATATATACATATATATGTATATATACATATATATATACACATTTTTTTAAACCAGACTGCAGGAGTGCAAAGTATACACTGTTTCCTTCAAAAATGGAATCATCATTCACAGATGTAGATGTGTACTTGTTATGCCAAGATGAGACAGATGTGGTTCTATTCACTCAGGGACAGGTGCTACGGAAAAAGAGATAAAACATTTGTAGAAAGTGTAAGCAACTGCATCGTTGTTGCTAAATAAATAAACTCTCTGCCAAAAAAACTTTATTTGCTTATTTCTCCTGAATGTTTATTTTAAGAACTGGTGGAGCTAAGCCGGATTCAGATTTATTTTCCTGCATTGGTCAAAAATGTACAGTACGTGCATATGTGTTTGAACATGTTCGATAACAATGCATGGCGCAGAGAGCCCCACATGCCATTCTGTCCTAGCATTAATTAATAGAAGGCAAGCTCACCCCTGACATACACACCCACAGTTTGACACCCTTCGCTTCTGGCAAGATCACGGTCACCACCCTTGTGAAAGAAAACAGGTTCCATAAGGGCCATGGAAGCACTAGGCGTTTTGGAAGGAAAACCGAACTTCCTATTCTTTTTCTGAGAAACATTTTGGTGAGCTACAGTCTGAGAACAGTACCGGGAGCAGAAATGTGCAGCTGCTAGGCTAGGGCAAGGAAACAGAAGATGATTTTGATTTTAAATATTCGTATTAATTCTGACTCCAAAAGAGGGATCGGGTGGGAACCAGCAGCTGGGAGAGGGAAGGCGAGTGGAAAAGATGATTTTGATTTTAAATGTATTTAATCATAATGCAAAGTGGAGAACGAAGGAGATCTGCAGCTGAGCCAAGGAAGGCAGAGGGCTGAGCTGGAATCTTGTCTTTCTTTCAAATACGCAGCTTTGGCTTTACTGGAAGCCAGGGGGACCGGGAAACTTGTGAATACATAGGAAGATTTTACAGCTTGGGGGGGGGGGGCTGCAGACAGAAAACCCTGCCTGCCCATGTTCACGTGAAGTCGGGGGGTGGGGGGGTGGGGATGATAATAAGGATAGTTGGTAAATATAATGAGATTAATCCCAGGATTGAAAAAGCAGCAGAAAACTCAAGGAAGTGTTGGCGGTAGAGTGCTCTAATAAAAACAAACATTCTGACTGATAGTTATCTCTCCTATAAAAGAGTTTTGTTATCATTCTTTAAGAATTAGGAAACTAAAACTACAGTGATCATTGAAATTATAGTGAATATAATGTACTTTCTCAGTTGATGATTTTAAAGGCAGTTGAGGGGCTCTCAGAACATTATGTCAGTACAGTTGGGCTTGGTAAATGTTTGTGGAAGGGAAATAAAAATCAATAAATAATCATTAACCCATATTTTAGATGTGAAAGGACAAAACATGTACTGAGCCTACAGTATTCTCTGAAAGCTGTTTTGTGTATTGCTTATTATTTTGTTATTTGTCTCACAAAACAAGTGTCAAGAAAAACTCAGTTGAACTTTTTTTTTTTTTTTTGGCATTCTGAGTAATGTGAGTTGAAAGTGTGAAATTTCCACAGCACACTGATGATATTTTAGATACGATTTAAGAAACTCAAAAGATATATATAAGTGTGTGTTGATAGTGCCCATAATGGGGCAAGTTGTTTAAGGGAATAATCCCAACTAAGGAATCATTTGCTTTTAATATGAAAATCTAAATAGAACATACATTTCATACTGCCAAGTTGAGAGAATCGTTGTTTTGCTTAGGGTTATTCTCTATTTTGAGATTCTTTATTTTAGTGAGAAGTGACTTATTTTTAGGCCCAACCTCTGTTTCCATAATGATAATCCCTTGTATACAATAGACGGCTTGTCAATAACAGGTCGTGTCTTATTTTTTGACAAATAAAAAGTTCAATTTAGGACCCAGTTAAAAGACTGTTTAAACGTCCATCCGAAGAATTATCAACATTCCTAAAATAGGTGGCGGCAGTGATGGTGGTGGTGGTGGTGGTGGTGGTGGTGGTGGTGGTGGTGGTTGGGTTGCAGACTAGGAGTCTTGCACACGAATCTGTCTTTAATTTTTTTAAGTCAATTTTACTCACCAGGTGGGGGCTTTATCCATGCTTTTCAAAGCTTGACCAATGAATCCAGCTTAATACAAATATTTCCCTTTGTAGGCAGAATAGTGAAAGCCTTAACTGGTTTAAATCCAAGTAAGAGATTTTACTTTGTCTGAATGCCAGAAAGCATACAAAAAAAAAAAAAAAAAAAACAATTATCAAGGGCATAAAATTCATCTTTATATCCATCACGAAGCACTGAGTAGCAATGGATATCCATTGTTCAATGTCATTCTGTGTATTCGTAGCAGCTTTCTAATTCTAAATATGCTATTTTATTTTATTTTTTGACAATTTCTGTCACTATAAGTCCTGAAAGTAGGTTGTATTTTTTCCCTTTCAGTGAAGCTGGAAGAAGCAAGTATATAAAAAAATACCGTTACTTCCTTACATTTATATTTTGTACAACCCAGCATTGATTTGCTCCTTATTTAAGCAACATTTTCTTGATAAATTAAAAAAGCAGCAATAGCCATTACTGCAGGCTATATACAGCCTCTAATATCACTTAAGCATATTACAGAATATAATATCTGGTACTTAACGACTAACTTGCATATGAAAGCTCACATAATGTCTCATAAAACCCTTAAAATGGCTTCAGTTTAAGAGTCTCTTTAAAAAAAAACACCTTCAGGGAATATTGTAAATGAAGTAGCACTCCAGCCTTGGAAAAAAAATTCACACACTTGCAGAAATTTTTAATATAAATTGAACACATTAAAAATTAATTTTGCATGACCATTTCGCATTGCGGTGCCAATGCATAGTTAAGATAAGGCCTTAACTCTTCTTTGTTTAAAGTAACATGGAAGCTTTTTTGCTTTCTCTCTTTGCTTTCATCTGTACATAATTATTATTTTCATTAATCAGAAAACGGACCCCCATTTTCCTATTGTGACAGCCTCAGCTGGAGTTGAAGGAAACCCTACCTGAGTCACCAGGGTAACTTAACCATAAACTTCTAGGAAACTCATTAAAGAAAGGTGTGAGCTGACAATTAACCAAGGCGGTTTCCATCATCCTTCCCTTTTTTTAAACTGAGATGCTTGGGAGAAAAGCTTACTCATCAGAAAAGTAGCTTTGCCCTGAGAAGTAAACCTGCACTGACTTTGCCATCACTGCCCTCTTCCCAGATCCCTGATTTGTCTCTTCTTACTTGATTTCAACTGAATCTGCTCTCTTTGAAGATGTGTGTGAGGGTTAAAGAAGTAACCTGGTGTACATTTTCTGTTCTGATGTGTATTTTTTGGTTGAAATCAAAAGCGGTTAAAATAACCACCGATGACACCTTTTTGTATATGTGCAGACTTTTTTTAAAATTATTATTATTGGTCTCACAGCCACAGTTCTACAACAAAAAATTCCCAAAGAGGACATCAGTTGCAATAAGACATTGACGGATGCCTTTCTCCGCAGAGAGCTGGCCTTGCCTAGCTCTGACTTGCTGGAGTTTTCTGTGGCTCTGACATGAACAGCCACTGCATGATGCCAGGGGGAGCTCAGAGGGAGTCGCTGGGGTGATTCACAGGTTACATCTCAAGTGATCAATTTTAAAAAGGTGGGGAAGGAGCTGACCTAAGAAGGTGTCCTAGACCTTGGGTCAAAGGTGCTATATAAATCTAGCAAACAAAGAAATAAACCTAGAGCACATGCTCCTTAAAGTAGCTTGCAACCTCTCCTTTTATTGTTCGAATGAAAGATTTTACTATGCAAATCTTAAAAGCTGAAAATAGAACGAGAAAGCTTAGGCTTAGTTCAGAATCTGTGGTTTAACTTACTGAGGTGGGGACAGAAAAGTTTTGGGTCAGGGGACAAGTTTCACCAGAAGATTTTCTTAGCTTTCTAATGCTTCCAGAAGACATTGTGAACTATTACAGACTGTATCCCCTAGTTCTCCCCTAGTTCCCCCCTAGTTCCTATTCTCCATGTTAATACCATTTATAAGGTACGACAAAGAGACGGACTCCAAAGCTCTAGAGAAGACATGCATTGCTTACTGCCAAAAAAAGGTATTAGAACGGTGGTATCTTATCTTGAAAAAAAAAACTTTCAAACTGTAAAAATGTAGTGAAGCCAATCTGTCTGGAATAATTGGAAAGAACTATCCAACTGCTTGCAGACACATACACATTTTCTAAGATTCTCACCTAACACAATCATTATGTTACCCACCAAGCATGGTGTACTGCAGATTTGTTTTCAGAAACCTGTAGTCTTATTTTCCATTGAAATGTTTCCAGCCAGACAGATTTCAACCATTGGTTTATTGCAACGCAAGAAACAATCCCCTATACTGCAGCTACATTCATGTGAGTCCAGTATGTTCCCCCGACCCCTGCTTTTTTTAAACGGGAAGATTATGAACAGGATAAAGACTGTAACAGCTAGATATTTTTTAGCCCTGGGTGGACAAAGAGTCATGCAAAATCCCCAAATATCCCGAATTTAGATACATACAAAAGAAAGTACAAAAATCTATAGAGAGGGATGCTTGGGTGCCTCAGAGGTTGAGTGTCTGCCTTTGGCTCAGGTTATGATCCTGAGGTCCTGGAATCGAGTCTGGCACCGGGATCCCCGCAGGGAGCCTGCTTCTCTCTCTGCCTATGTCTCTGCCTGTCTATGAGTCTCATGAATAAATAAATAAAATCTTAAAAAAAAAAATCTATGGAGAAACATCCTTCTTTGTGGTTTGTAATTCTCAACAAACAGCCATGTAAACTTAGTTTCTCTCACACACACATAAACACACACAAAATCAATGGCAATCCACAAAGTCCAAACTAGAAAAGAATCATGTAAAATTATTTCAACATTTCTTTTTTTGAAAGATTATTTATTTATTTATTTATTCATTCATTCATTCATTCATTCATTCATTCATGAGAGACAGAGAGAGAAGCAAAGACACAGGCAGAGGGAGAAGCAGGCTTCACGCAGGGAGCCCGACATGGGACTCGATCCCAGGTCTCCAGGATCACACCCTGGGCTGAAGGAGGTGCTAAACTCCTGAGCCACCTGGGCTGCCCTATTTCAGCATTTCTGGAGGGTATCTTTGAATAATCACCTGGTACTAACATACCCTGCTGCTACTGGAGACAATGGAGATAAAAGTATAAGATTAAAGTTAATTTTTTATTGGATTATTACTTTGTAGTGTTGAATCCACAAGGAAGTCAATGAAGTCAAATACTCAAAACCCTACTGGATACCAACTCCCAGAATAACCAAGTTTTCACATAAAGTTGGGAAAAACAAGTAGCAATCCTTTAGAGTTATTTTGGATGTCTCAATAAGTAACTCCTAAAGTAGAGATGCAACCCTATGTTCCTAAATCCCCTCTCCATTCTGCAGCTTCTAGGATCATATGAATTAGGCAAAAATAATGACATAATAAGCATGATATGTGCCTACTACTACATTTCTTCAAGCTTACACATGTAACCATGAACATATGCTTCTATTTTATAAGCAATAATAGAAATTCTATCCAATAGAAATTTTTCATTAAAGCACAAATTATAAGATCAAAAGTGACCATCTATATAGACATTGTCATATGTCTCAAGCTGTAATCTCTCTCTTCAAACAGAGCATAACCTCCAGTCACCTTCCTTCCTATTAGAGTATATATATTTTTTACTTCTCTTCAAAATTGTGAGAAAATTTAGGCCTTGACCAGACTCAGTAGGATATAGAAGGAGAGTGGGAAGAGGGGAATGAGAATGAACATAGAGGTCATTTTGTAAATCTGTCTCTCCTCCAATTTCTTATGATCCACAATTGATAGGAAGGTGTTATAGGCTGAATCATGTGCCCCCTGAAGTTCATATTTTGAAGTCCTAACTCTCAGTACCTCAGAATATAACCTTATTTAGAAATAGGGTCACTGCAGATATAATTAGTTCTGATGAGGCCATACCCGAGTAGAGGGAGGGCCCTAAACCAATGTGACTAGGGAAGTTTGGGCACAGACACACAGAATGTCATGTGAACGTGACAGCACAGAAAGAGGTGACGTGTCTACAAGCCAAGTAATGTCAAAGATTGCCAACAAACCACCAGAAGCTATGGGAAATTCATGGAACAGAGTCTTCCTCATAGCCCCCCCCTCCCCACACACACACAAAAATAAAACAGAACCCTGACAATGCCTTGACCTCAGCCTTCAAAACTATGACATAATGAATTTCTGTTGTTTAAGAACTACCCCCTACCCACCCCATTTGTGGTACTCTGTTACAGCAGCCCCGGAAAATTGGGACAGGAAGTTTCCATTGTTATGAGTTTGGGGGTCTACTTAACAGTGAGGCCTAATCATAGTAACAGAGCATAATAGCAATCTAAGGCTTTATGAAGAACCTCCTATCCCATGAACATCTGAGAGGTACATTTTAACAGTGTGGTAGACTTCCAAAGAAGCAGCCTAAAAGCAGCCCAAGAGTCCATTAATAGATGAATGAATAAAGATGATGTGGTATATATAGACAATGGAATATTAATCTCCCATTAAAAAGAATGAAATCTTGTCATTTGCAACAATATGGATGGACCTAAATACTATTATTCTAGGTGAAATAAATCAGACTAAGAAAGACAAATGCTGTAAGATTTCACTTTTTTGTGAAATCTAAAATAACAAAACAGGTAAAGAGCAGAATCAGATCTGCAAATATGGAGAATAAATTGATAGTTGCTAGAGGTGAACCGGTTGGGGGGATGGCAAAATGGGAGTTACAGGCTTTCAGTTATGGACGGAATAAGTCAGGGGAATAAAAGATACAGCATAGGGGCTATGGTCAGTGGTACTGCAGTCATGTTATATGGTGACAGATGGTAGCTACCCTTGTAAATATAGCATAACATATAGACTTGTGGAATCACTATGTCACACACTTGAAACATAATATTTTGTGTCAATTATACTTCGGTTAAAAATATAGAAGTGAAAATAAATAAAATAAAAAACAAAGAAGCAATTTAAGAAAATTAACGTAGGTGAGTGAAAGACAGCAATAGTATAGCGATGGTATTAAATTCAACAAATGGAATTGTTGGAGCTTTTGTTTGTTTGTTTGTCTGTCTGCTCACTTTTCCCAGAGCTTTTGTTTATAGAAGAAGCAAAAGTGACTATGCACATCAGGAGCATAAGTTCAAGTTTTCCACCAGGAAAGGACAGAGTTCACGTTTATTTAATATGTATTTGTTACATGAAAAATAGCGAATGAATAAGTACTATCTAGCAAAGCTTCAGAGAAGAGGTAAAACTTTAGGCACTGATGGTCCTGAGTGGCTAAGAGCTCATTTTACACAACACCCAATCAAAGCAAAACTAACATTTTACCCAGATTTGATGTAGTGGTAAATTTCTGAGTAGGAAAAAAAAGACTCTGAAGAATTTCACAACCTTTGGAGAGAGGTGGTATTACACAAAATATAAAATTTATTATCAGTATTCATAGCATATTGTGGCCTAATTATATACTCTCATTTATTTTTAAATTTTCATAAAATGTAATAATATATATAATACTTGAAGATGTGGAATCTTGGAAAGATTCTCAATGCTAGCCTATTATGAGACAGAATGTATGCACTTATGTTCTTTGAAAGAAAGAATGTTGATCATACCAGTAGCATGATCTGATTTTCCTCTCAATGCTTACCTGATATTTGGTTTCTCTATAAAGGCAAATTATATATATATATATATATATGACACACACACGTCCTTGCATATATATGCATCCATCTCTATGGACATGGACAATATGTCAAAATAATCTGGCACCTGCTGAAAACAAAAGGATGCTTTTTAGGTCCAATCTGGAGTGCCTTCCCCACCCCACGGGGCCTGCTAAGGAAGAAGAAAATTGAGATCTCTTTTCTTGCTCCAGCAAACCATGGTAAAAGACTGCATGTAGTTATTAACAGGATCAACATTCTGTTTCCCTTCTCGCCTTCCTCTTTTAAGGTCATTATAGATATAGGAAAGCAAAATAAATCAACCCTTCTCTTTAATTATTTAAAGGGATATAAGGAGCTCCTTGAAGAGAAATAGGATAATAAGTGGATTGAGGTGGGATAGGATTATGACTTAGATAACAGTTTCTACTCATTGGAGTCATGTCATACTCCACAATACAGTGCAGGAAATTTAATCATGGAGGATGAACCAGGAAGCAGCTATAGTACCACCACACAACATAAAACATTCATATATTATAAATAAATGATATATGGTATAACTATGATTGCTTAGTAACTAATGGCCTCAACATGGGCTTAGTCTATGACCTATGTGAAAGATTTTTAGCATTTAATGCAAAATACACACAAGAGTACTTCTTTGCTTTATTTTATTATTTATTTATTTATTTATTTATTTATTTATTTATTTATTTATTTATTTAAAGATTTTATTTATTTAGTCATGAGAGACACACAGAGAGAGTCAGGACATAGGCAGAGGGAGAAGGAGGATACCCATGGGGAGTAAGGACCCTGGGATCACAGCCTGAGCCAACAGCAGACACTCAACCACCGAGCCACCCAGGTGCCCTGCATTTCTTTGCTTTAAAACTTAAAAAGTGTAGGCTCATTAAGCAGAAACATCAAAATCATGTTCAGATGGAAACCAAAGGGATGTCATTCTATCTCAGATTTTAATTGGATTAAAATAGTGCTGTTGCACAGATAGACACTAGTGTTATGCAAAACAGAGTAAGATAAGGAGAAAGAATGCTTGGAGGAAAGACCTTGTATAAATAAATATATGGATAATTCACATACATACACACACACACACACACACATACACACACACCATGGTTCTCTAACTTTAAAACTCTGTCAGCTAATTGGCAGGGACAAACCACTGGCCAATTTTCTCCAAAAACAGGAAGAAAGAATCATACTATTTCAATGAAAGATTAATGGCATAATGTTTATCTTTAGTCTTAATCATTCACCTTGGAAATATTGTCGCAAACCTCCCTATACCATAAACATTAAAAATTAAAGTCATTCTACTGCTTGTATCTACTTACAGTTTATCCCACTCTCCAGAATTACAGAAGATATACCTTGTTGAAAATAACTTCACGTTTTTGCTTCATGGTAACATTTGAAGCCAAAGTTAATTAAAACTTGGCCTTAACAATCTTATGTAGAATATCTAATTTCCTCTTATTCAAAGGCTTCAGGGATTTGTATATGCTAACCAACAGACACTGAAGGAAAGCATTAGAACATTCATCCTCCATGAGAACAGCCCAAATGAGGAACCATCAAGGACTCAACTCATTGAAGGCTTGCTCTCAATGGTTAGGTCTATGTAGTTAAAATAGAAATGTCCACCATCAGTGAATTATGACCCCTTCTAAAGCTGCTGTCCTCTTGAGTTTCAGAACTTGCAAACTGAGAATGATGATTGTTTGATTTATCTCTCACCTTGGCTGTCTTTTTTTTTTTTTTTAATTAATTTAACACGTTACATTAGAAAAATAATTCTGAAATTTTAGGATATTTTCCTCCAAACATGTTTTTGAACATGATGAAAATCGGGATTACTCACCCACTGTAATTAATATGGCAAAAGGACTTGGTAAACTATACTATTTCTTATCAAAGGACAGATAAGATATTCACTTCATCTTAGATGAGGATGCAATGAAGAATGCGTCTTTACTTTTTTAGGGAAGCTACCCGTACTTATTAAAAGAAACAGTTCAGGCTAAAATGGGTTGTGGAAACTCGCAACAAAACTAGTATCTACCTTCCCCTGTGTCTTTACAAGATTCGAGGGTTGAATTGTTGTAAAACAATAACAACAAAAGCAGATTTAAAGTACTTTGAATTCGTACTAAAACCTCCACAGCAGTGCCTTGTTATGTATAACATTTTTTTATTATTATTACTCTCAACACCTGCCCATCCACTCTCCATTTGCTAAGTGCCATATATTCATCAGCTTTAACTAGTGGTTTCAACCTTGGCTGCACATTACAATTACCTGGAGAACTTAAAAAAATAAAATATGGGTGACTAGGGCAGGGCTTAGGTTTGGACAGTTTTAAAAGGGCCTCAGGTGTTCCCAGTGTTGAGTCAGTGAGGAGAAGAGTTGTACTAACCCAATGGTCTCCAGACCTTGCTAATAACCAGAAACACCAGGGAGCTTTTGGAAAGTGGGGAGCCCTTTGCTACGCTACCCAACCCTCTTTCCTATCTATGAAATGTAATTGGAACTTCCAAAGTATGGAGTGTGTGTTTATTAGCAGCTCCAATATTGTTTTCATGAATCACCGGCTTGGAGAACCACTGAATGCACGTTACAATTCAACCAAAAAGGAAAAAGAAAACAACAAAGAGTTCTGATCAAATCTATTTACATTGCAGACTTCAGAATGAAGTCTTATTTTATCTGAATTTCATGGTGAAATCATCTACGTTCTCATGTATCCATTCAATAAATGTGGTGTTTGGACCATGTGCTGAACTCCCACATTGGCTTCAAGGGACCTATCTTCTGAGAACCTCACTGTAGCCTCTCCCTCCTGAGTTGGTTACTCTCTGTTCCGTTGCTCTCACACCTAGTCCTAGAACTTATCACCAGGGATTGTTTACATGTCCAATCTGCATAAATTCCTGAAGAAGTACCATGCTTTATGTAGGCTAGCAGCTTACCACGTGCCGGCCCCTGAAGCTAGTGCTCTCTCTGCATTATCTCCGTGATTTTTCTGAGCCTTAATTTCCTCATACATAAAATGGGCAGTGGAAATAAGCTCATTTTTGCCCATTTAAATAGGCTCATTCCAAACTGATGGAAGCCTTCTCTGTTAACACTAAGGTGTTATCAGTAAAATGAGGCCCTGGGACCTCCAAAGTTAAGGGATGTGAGGACAAGAAAACAGTGGGTTTAATCATTCCAAAATCTCTTGTCTGCATCTTTAGCAAAAGCCTAACTGCTGCACTTCAGACAAAAAAAGTAAGGGAAGAATTTTACCTACTTAAAGTAGATGGATTCTCACATTTCCTCAAACCCAACAGGAACTTACACTATGGTTACATGCCTTGGAACTTTGGAGCTATCTTGAGCAGTTCATAAGTTCTGAAGTGAACTACTCAAGCTAACCAAGGAGCCAGTTCATTCAAGAGAAAAGAGAGTTCACTTAGAGAATTGTTTTTCTCATTGTTTGGTCTAATTTATAATTTTAATATAATATATCGATTTATAGTTATATATAATAAATATAATTTTCATGCATATTTAATAAAATCACCTTTTCTATCAAATGCACATTTAGAAATACTGCTCTTATCCCATGCTCACAAGTCATGAAACAAATATATTCAGATTCCCTGTATGATTTTTTTTAAATAGTATTTTTTAAAAAGATTTATTTATTTATTATTTTTTGAGAGAGAATAGGTGGAGAGGGAGAAGGAGAGAGAGAATGTTAAGCAGACTCCCAGCTGAGGACAGAGCCCAATGGGAGCTTGAGGTGGAGCTCCGTATCACAACCCTGAGATCATGATCTGATTCGAAACCAAGAGTCTGATGCTCAACCCACTGAGTCACCCAAGGACCCCTGGGTTCCCTGTATGATTTTTTTACTGCGGTATCTTCCTCGTAACTAGAACCACTTTTCAGAAAACTTAGAGCTTTCCAAAGTACTGCATCTCTACTTCCATCTAAGCTGCTTGAGATGCAGCACTTTTGAATCTCTGTACAACACTGCTGCTGGATATATTATATTTAGCCACAAGGACTCACCAGAGGCCCATCACACATTTCATATTCCCTGGGTGTGAGGGCTTGTAAAAATATAAAAATCCAAGCCTTATTCTCTGGAATTCTGATGTTTCTCGGGTGAGGATGGCAAGTAGGTTGGCATGTCAGGGGAAGGGTGCAGCTCAGAGATAGAAAAATACTCAGTCACTGTGGAAAACATACAGGCTAGATTTCTCTAGAAGATTTCGAGTCCCCTAAAACTTGAAGAAAAATTGAGAAAACTCTTCTGTATGACCCCAGTTTGATTTAAAAAAAAAATCCTAAGAAAATACTGCTTAAAAGAGGCATACAATTAATTCATTGAGTATAGAGAACGACCTGGGCACTTGTATTTCAAAGCCACATGATTTTAAAAGAATCCGCAAGTTTCTGTCTGTCTGTCTGTCTCTCTCTCTCTCTCTCTCTCTCTCTTTGCCACAATAGGGTAATGTTGAAGCTAGTGATAGTGATTCTCAAAGTGTGATACCTGGAGCATCAGCTTCAGCATCATCTGGAAAATTTTTAGCAATGACCATTCCCAAGCCCACTCTAGGCTGACTGAGTCAGATTGTGCCAGTTGGGGCCTAGACCTTCAGAGCTTAACAAGCCCTTCAGGTGATTCCAGTTCCTGAATTTTGAGACCATTGTGACACAAATCAATCCGGGCAGGTAGCATCTTTCACAGCTTAATAGAACTGTGGCGGAAGAGAAAGGCATAACGTCCTGCCCCTGGTGCCTGCATTTTAGCCCCCAACTCGGTGCTTCTCCACCTCCTTAACCAGAAAGGATAGAGAAGAGCATGGGGTGTAAAGCCAACCTTTATGCCAGTGCAGCAAGCCCAGCAGGCCTCCCTGCCACAGCTACCTGGAGGTCTGCTCTCGCTACAGGTACATTCAGTATGCACAGCAACATCAGACTCCTTGTACCTCATCTAAATCCTCTTCTGGAAATTAAGCTCTCTCCTCTTTGTTTAGCTTGCAGTGGAAAGGAACAGCTGGTGAGTAAAATTAGTATGAAAAATCTTTATGTACTTAATGTCCATGATTTAAGTACTTCCTGAGTTTTTTTCTTCAAACTAAAAAAGAACAACAAAAAAAAACCACCTTTTCCTCTTCAGCCTCTCTCGTGAACTATTATTATACTATTTAAGCTATGAAAATCCAAATTAATTATCTATTTTTAAAATCCATAACTCATTTCAAAAGAGTAAAACCATTAAGCCTTGCTATACATAAAAATCACTGTAGGCTCAGAAATAAATACAGACAGAAAGAAGCTTTCCAAGGGGACTCAGATGATGTCCGAAATATGCCTGCCTTTCACAAGTTCCTACTTAGCAGAGGTAACATTATATCGAGGTTAAAGTTGAACACATTCACATTTTTATTTTTCTATGTTTTGCTCGTGTTTCGGAAAAAAAGAAGAAAAAGCATATTCTTGGACTATTCTGTGAGCACCCTCTTCCCTCTGTTGGTGAACCACCCTGACTTTTGTGCTCTGAATACTTCACAGTTCTCATTCTTGTGCCTTAGGTGGTCCCCACCTCACCCCTATTCGAGGTGTAGATGTGTAATTCAGTCTAACCAATCAGTTTGTGCCTCCCCCCACCCACGCCCTTTGGATCAGAGATAAGCACTTCCTCTGAGTCAGTCTAAGGAAAGACTCTAAGATGAAATTCCCCGACTTTTTTGTTTGAAACTTTGAGGAAGGGACACTGTTAACTGGAATGGCTGAGAGAATGGGCTGTGAGTCGAGAGCTGTCAGCAACTATCTGGCCCCACTCATTGGTGAGCTTACCAGTGATGGAAACAATCCAGGGAGAAACAAAGCTAAGAGTTGGAAAGACTCTTAAGAAGGCCTAAGAATTTCAGCCATAGAGCCAATTAGGACTGAACTTTTCGTGTAGATGAGCCAATCATTTATTGTTCTTTTCATTTTTTTGAGCGAATTTATGTTGTATTCCTGGTCCCTTGTAACCTAACATGCAGGATATTGTATTTGTTTTATGAAAAATATAGGAGGAGAAATCACCAAGGTTTTTGGCATGGGCAATGGTTATTTTCCCTGAGATCCTTAACAAAATTAAATAGAAGGGGAGATTTGGTGAATGTGGTATAGGGGTGGGTAATATGGACGGAAGTAAGTTTGGCTTTGAATGTTTTTATTTGACTATATCTGTGCAACAGTTATAAGAAATAACCTTGTGGGTCATTGATTATGTAGGTCTATACTTCCTCTAAGAGGTCTAGGCTAAATGTGGGCCACTGGGTAGTCACCGAGATATGTATGGTAGCCGGACTAAGAGAACACTAGAGCGCAGAGTTGTCCAACATTTATGAAGCCATATTTTTACCTCCAGGACATTGAATGGCTCAGGAAAAGTTAGATAATGACAGAAAATTAAGTTTGAGTTGATAGCCAGAAGTCCTCACTGGAATGCACTGGCAAAGCAAGGTTGCTACGGGTAGCAAAGTGACCAATAAAGAAGCAAAGATGGGCACAGATCATTCTCTTAAGAATCTTGGTTGTAATGGAAAAAAGATAGCATGCTTTACCTGGACATGTTTGGATAATCATGAGTAGTATGGCTGTTTGACTCCCAATTATTTGCATGAGTTCAAGGGTGCTGTTACCACTTTCTCTTTTGTTGCCAAAATTGCCTGTTGCCATTTTAATTTAACATTACTTATTAAAACGTGGGAGTAGTGTCCAAGCAGATGGTTGTCAGTAAACTGATGACTACAGTTATGGATTAGTGTCCAAATACAATACTCAAAACTTGGTACATACATAGTTTCCTGAATGTGACTGCCAAAATAAATCTGGCCTGGAAAATAATTTTGAGGATTTTCCCCGCTTGCTTAAATTTTCTTCAGTATTTTGAACTAAAGACACCCTTAAAAAGCTGAGGCTGTGTGCATACAGACAAACCCCCGTACGCATTCAATACATCTGTATGCTTTCCTGATAAGCTTATTTAGGAGAAAATATCCCAATGCAAGGCTCACGTAAACTCCAGTTCCATCCAACAGGTTTCTTTTCTTGCAGAAAAACGTCTGGGACCACTGTCATGTACTTCCTCACCGTATCTTTGTTGATCAAGTCTTAAAGTGAATTCTCACTTGTATTCGCTTTACCCTGTTTGACAGTTCTTGTACCCAGTGACCGAAATAGGCACTAGAGTCATTCCTGTCTCTCATCCCTAACCAGAGCTACTCTTTGGTTCATCTCTTAGCAGAAGACAAATCGTCTTTTATTTGGGAAAAACTGTCACTAGGTCCTCAGTTCCTATAAGGACCTACCCCCTACTCTTGCTGCCTGGAAAAACAAGTGGAATTACAGTAAATTGGCTGAGCCCTGAGTATTTTCTAGCAAGTACAATCTCTAACACACTGCTGTTGTAAATCTATCAAATGCTTGATATTTATGAAGGCTTACCTGAGAGATAAGCAGTCCCTCTAAATCCTCTAAAATTTACTCAGGATTAAGTTAAACCAGCAGAGAGTTATATCCTTAAATAATAGTTCTCCACCCCTGCCTTTACCTAGTATTTTCCTGGCATGATGTCACTGGACAGTGTTGAGGGGCACTGTAGGAAACAGCCTGATGTAGCTGAGGGCTCTGTCTGAGATAAAGGTGTCAGTGAGGATGATTTTCATCCTGTTACACAGTGTTCTTTTTATAAGGACTCCAGGGAGAAATTTTTTTCTGGCTTTAACACCAGCAAAAGTCATTCTCCTTAGCATTTGGCTTGTTTTTATCTTACGGACCGTCCCATTTTGGCTTTAAGCAGAACTAATATGTTGTTTGAGATACCTGGCGGCAAAGAGGTCAGGAGGAGGTCAGGCTGTCTTCTCTGTAGCGAATTAGCGATATTCATTCATTATCTTTCCAAGTCCTCATTAAAACAGCTTTAATGTGGTGACCATTTGATGGTAGACATACGCTTTAATCTTGTGAATATCAAACCCACCTGGGTTACATTTCCTGTTATGGACAGTTAGCAGAAGCAGGTTAATATGATCTTTTAACTCCTTCATCTGCCACACTTGTGTAGGAATCAAGCTCACTCACTAGCCACGTGAATTTGGCTCAAATAGTCTATATAGAGTCCTAATTTATTAGGTTCTGTCTTCAAATCTCCACTTGCTTAAGACACTTTTAATCATCTGTTTAATTTTGTACCTTATCTTTTTTTTTCCTTTTTTTTTTTTTTTTTTGCTCTGATATATTATTTTTCAGGTTACTCTTTAGGCCTGGATATGCCCTATTTTTCTTCCTCATCTGACCTAGATTCAAATTTACACACTGTGAAATAGCTAATAAATTCCCATTAAGGTTGTAAAAGGTGAAAGTTCAACCAGTGTATAAGTCATCAAATTCTCATGTAAAACTGAATGATCCTTGATATTAATAGCTTGGCAAAAGTATGCTACAGGTCCTTAGGATTTTATGAAAAAAGATTTTAAGTCATTTGGCTGAGGGCAACCCACCTACTCTAAAATGACTTGAACATTTCTACAATTTCCACATCACCTACGGCAAGTCTCCCCTCTCCTAATTAATCTTAAAATATAACCTTTCCCTGGAAGTCTGCCCATGGTTCTGTCTTTACCTGTACTCATTGTACGATGTTTTCTTTGTGTGCATTTGTCTTTGAGGCTGGACATTAAAAGGGAAAGTTTCTGTTCGTGTTTGGGCGGTTGGAGTCTAGGGAAAGTGGGACAAGAAGTCCCATTGGGAGCTTTTTTTTTCCCCCCTCTCCACAAGCAATAGAGTATTACAATGATTTACAGAGACACGTTGAAAGTAAATTATGTTGTAAACGCCTGTCCCTTGGGCCAGCTAAGAATCACAGGAAAAAAATGTAAAAAGTTTGAAATTCCCAACAGCAAAGGTTGACAGGAAAATATGGTTTTGTTTTTCTATGAGTAAAAGTAACTTTTATGTTGTGTTTTCCCATGAGAAATTATAAACTTTCAAAGGAATTTCAGCCTCTTGCATGCACATATAAGAGCAATTTATCTGGTACTGCCCTAGTGAAAACACTCTTAAGACTTTAAAGCTGTTAGAAGTGGGGCTGAATTTCTTCAAGACCGCTACTTCTTATTTGTCCTTACTGTCTCCTCTTGTCAAAACATTTACTCAGACTTCGAAGAGTTGCAAGTTGGCAACATGTTAATAATATGAAAATGCATTTGTGCAGCGCATGTGGCTGCAATTTTTGTATATATTCATCACTTATTTAATGAATAATGAATCCTTTACAGTAGCTAGGTGACACATATGCAGCAAGTGAAATGAGAACCTTTCAATATAAGATACTGCAAGTGTTGCCAAGGTAGCTTTGCCCCTTTGTAGCCTACTTGAGGCTCACACAGGGCCCTCTCAGGGCCCTGCTTTCCTCTTCTTTCTTTCTAATGAGCAGCAGCTACAGAAATTCTATAGCCAGGTGGGTAGCTGAAATCACTCATGGCGACTCTGTGCTTATGAACATATTTCTTCCCAAGATAAAAAGACGTATCTGTAATTTAAGTCTCCTCCTTCTTCAGTGTCTCAACTTAGAGATTATTCCAAATGATTTTTATTAGAAATTCAATTTTTTATAACGGCATGATAACAGAAATAGGTAAATGATGCCCTAACCTCCTACTCAGCTTTCTCTGCAACTAAAACTCTGATCATTTGTTTCTTCAGCCATGTGGTTTAGCACTAGCTTCTTTCCATCCAAACATTCTTGGTTTGACTCTTTGTCCCACCCCCCCTCTCATAATCCCTCCTTGGCTGAAGGTCCAAGTTTTCTCTAGTGTTTATAAACTCTTCCTTGTCAAAATACCAGATAGTTGTTTCTCCCTGATGGGGTGGTTTATCCAAGAGATATCATTTCAGGGACTAGGAGCAGACAATAGTAATCCTCCTCTCCCTACCTGCCATTCCAGCATTTGTGTCAAAACTCGGGTGTTTTTTGTCTCCATCCCGCGTAGCGGGACTCTCAGGGATATCATTCCCTTTGGACACTGGAATTGTTCTGAAGTTCCTATAAATGTTGCCACAAAACCTTGGTAAACCTTTATGGGTTTCATAAACCTTATAAAGTGCATGTACATTATATTGGCTTAAAGGAACTATGACATCTATGCGTAATATCCTCACAAGTTCAGTGATGAATAGAATGAAAGCTAAACCAGCATCATCCTCATTTTCTCATGCTCTGCTAGACACACACAGAAACCCTGCTGCTATGCATTGTTTCTCGCCCCACCCCTTCGTTTTCTCTGCCTGTGATAGATGTATCCTTATTTATGGATTAACAAGTAGGAAGATCATGTCACTTTCTGACATAAATGATAATATACCTTTTCTCCTAGAGATATATTTAGACCCCCCCAAAAAATCCCCATGAAAAGCATCAGATTGAGTTGTTGGCTAAACAGAGCTACTTAATTAAAATATCACAGTAAAATGCTTTTTAGTAAGGAAAAAGCTTAAAGCCACTGCTTCATTTGCAGTGAAGTTGGGAAATTCCAAATGCCTTCCAGTCATGCAACTTAGATTCACTAACTGTGAACAGTTAGTCCTTAACTTAGGATAACAACTTCTAAAGGATACAAGGTATTGGGGAGTCATCAAAATCATCCTGAGCATGCCTAATCAATAAAAGCTATTCCTTAATTTCTTCTTTAATTGATCAGCAAGGGGGGCAAAAATTTTTAAGCTGAAATTTTCCTGCACTTGACAGTAACTAATCTAAATCTACTAAACGTTTTCCTGAAGTTTAAATATAATTCTATGAAAAGGATTGCCCATTTTTGTTGTAAATGACAATAAACTGCTTAAGTTATTGACAGACCACTGGATGGATAGAGAGAGGATGGATAAATAACAGGAAAGGAATATATTTTGTCTTTGTCCCTGGCCCCTGGAACAAAGCTTCAAAAATCCTTGGAATTTCCTGAGTGATAGAAGTGTCTTTGTTATGCTAATGAAGGGACTTGAGAGGGAGGGCCTTTCAGGATCAGAGCCTGTCACCAAAAAGACCAGCCTTGTGATTAGAAGTTTGGAACTTTCAACCAGCCTTGCTTTCTGATGGAGAGAGGAGGAAGGCTGGAGACTGAGGTCAGTCATGTGGCCAATGATTTAATTATAATTAAAGAAACCCCAGTAAAAACTCTGGACCATGAACTTGGTGGAGCTTCCTGGTTGATAAACCCCTTGATGTGCTTGGGAAGGTGATGTGCCTGGATCTCACAATAGAGGTCCTAGAAGCTCTGCTTTAAGAGCTCCCTCACCCAGGATCTTGCCTATGCATTTCTCCACGTAGTTGTTCCTGATTTGTATCTTTTCTAATAAAACTGTAATCATAAGTATAATGTTTTTGGTGAGTTCTGGGAGTTCTAGAAAGCTCTCCAACTCAAGGGGATTGTAGGAACACAATTTATAGCTTGTCAGTCAGAAGCACAAGTAGTCACCTAAGACAGGTGGTGGCATCTAAACTGAGGACAGTCTTGTGGAGGACTTTGCCTTTAACCTGTGGAACCAGGCATGAATGGTTAGCATCAGAGGTGAATTAAATTGCAGAACCCCTAGTTGGTATCAGAGAATTGGCATCAGAGCAGTGATGAAATTTTCTTTTTTAAACTTATTTTTGTTTACCTGATGGTTCAGTTTTTTTTTTTTTTTTTTTTTTTGTTTTTTTTTTAATCTGAGAGAGTGAGAGACTGAGACAGTGTGGGGAAGAAGGGAAGAGCAAAGGTAGAGGGACAAGCAGATTCCATGCTGAGTGTGGATCTCAGGACCCTGAAACCATGGCCTGAACTGAAGCCAAGAGCTGGATGTTTAACTGACTGAGCCACACAGGTGCTCCCTAATAGTTCAGGTTTTCTTTTTTTTTTTTTTTCTTTTAGAAATCAATCAAAAATTGAAAAAAAAAATGGAAATAGTAAGAGCTAAGAAAGGATTTAGTTATTTCAAGTAATGAAATAGGAAAATACTTTGTGAAGGTGCTGAAATTTAGGTTTTCAAAATTTCATGACCTATAAAATGGTTAGGCTAATAGAGAGCACCATTTAAATTTCTAGTTATCTGTATTTTACATTATATAATACATTATGTACATATTTCATACTTACATTAATATCACTATTAATATTTATGCTAACAAAGGTAAATAAACTTCTTTAACACCAGGGCAGGTAAATGTAGGATCTAGATGACGTTAGGATTTCTCTAATATAACTGCATACATTCACTAGTGCATCCTTAAATTCTTTCATGGCAAAAGAACTGTTTTCTAGCTTATTCCTGAGTATTGAAATGGTCACTTTGCACTTTTCTCATCTGTGAAATGGGAATAAATCTAGTTTCTATTATTAAAGGTGGTTATGAGCGGACAACAATAATGTAGTTTGAGGATCCTTTAGAACTCTACCTGTGGTACTGGGTCATGCCCTGAGTTGCCTCACCCACGAGAACCCTCTGTTCCCTGACTCCACTTCACCACTTAGTCACTTGCTCTGGACATTGCTTGCCAATATCCCTCTTAAATGTCCTAACAATCACTGAACTCAAAACACTAGTTGTGTTCTGACCAATGCTGAGAACACGAAGTTGTCACTCCCATTCCCCAGAACAATGTATTTCACCTAATTTTGCCTTGCTTTCATTAATAATTTCTGAACAATTATATCCACTGTTGATCCACAGCAAAGCTTGTGACAAAGAAATTCCCTTAATTCAGTCCAATACCTCTTTTTTAAATCTAAATGTGGCTTTTATGTTTATTTGTATTCAATTCATTTCCACTGTTTCTGATTTGAGTTTAACATTTTTAAGGTAATCGTAAACGTATCAAACTTTTTTTTTTATTTATTACATATGCACTTGGTAACCTGATGTTATCTCAAAGGGATAACGTGGTTCGGAAGAACATTGCATTTACAGTTAGAAGCAAACCAAAAAAAGCAATAAACATTTGTGCTTAGATATGCTAGTTACTGCCATTTCAAGGTAATTCTGTAATTAAAATCTTAGGTTTTTATCCATCAACTTGAGATTATAACATCACCCTCAACTATATAATAGACTTTCTGTAGGGATCAAATTAAATAAGGGGACCTACTTTAAAATACTCCCTAAACTGGAAAACGAGGATTCTTCTTTATATTTGACTACAACCATTTTTTTTTTTTTTTTTTTTTAAGGAATAACTTGGGATGAAGGACCAAGTGCTTTACTCACTAGAGCCCTCTCTCCAAGTCCATTTTCCTTTTCTATACTTGCTCTCCAAGACCCAGGATCTATATTTCCCCTCCTCTGCAAGAACAATGTAAGGCTGTTGGATTAATTATACCTAAGGCTGAGATCCCTGGGTGGCGCAGCGGTTTGGCGCCTGCCTTTGGCCCAGGGCGCGATCCTGGAGACCCGGGATCGAATCCCACATCGGGCTCCCGGTGCATGGAGCCTGCTTCTCCCTCTGCCTGTGTCTCTGCCTCTCTCTCTCTCTGTGACTATCATAAATTAAAAAAAAAAAAAAAAATTAAAAAAAAAATTATACCTAAGGCTCCATTCTAATGTAGTAATAATTTTATTTGATCTACTTTCTACCAAGTCCTGCTTGTTGAGTTCTCTCGTTTCAGCCTTTGGAAGTTGGGAGGTGGAATGTTATGAACATTGTTTAAGAAGCCAAATAATCTTGGGTTGGAATCATAAGTCACTCCCTGGCTAAGTGACCTTGGACAAGTTATTTTAAACCTGCACATCCAGGGTTCTTCATCAGTGAAATATTCTTTCCCTGGAAGGAAAGTTACTTTCCTTATAAAATTGGCATACGTTTTGTCAGAAGTAATATGTACCTGGCACTGGTACTTTAGATTTATTAACTTAAAAAAAAAATTGTGGAGAAAGAAAAAAAAAAAAAAGGGAGGAGAGAGGGATAAGGAAATGACTGATACTTAATTTGGATCTTACTTATTCTAAACTTGTTCCAAAGAAGTGTTATGTTCATTTCAATGCTTTGAGATAGTGTACAGCATCAGATAAAAGGCAAGGATGTTTTTTGTGGCATTTTCCTAACATCTCAAACTGCAAATGAGGTGAAAGGATCATGAAATTTTGTCAGTGAATGCACAAGAGTGATTTTGTTCTTTCATTCCTCTTCTTGGAGACCTACACTTGAGAGAGTAGTCACTACATAAAAAGCCTGAGGAAACCTCTCAACCCTGTACAAATTCTTACTCATGAACTGAAATCTCCTGCTTTGGCAGTTGTGGAATTTTTGCCACTTTTAATCATCCTTTCCTTTGGTATGTTTGCGTGGGTTACCTTGGTACTGACCTGGAAAGCCTATACTTTACTTTGTTGAATCAGTATGCCTTGGATCCATATGCCCAACTGTGATGGTTAATTTTATTGTCAACTTGACTGGGCCAGGGGAAGTCCAGATACTTGGTTAAACATTTCCGTGTCTGTAAGGGTGTTTCCAGAAGAGATTAACATTTGAATTGGTGGACTGAGTATAAAGCAGATGGTTCTCCCCAACCAAGGTGGGTATCATGCAATCTGTTACTGCCTGAATAGAATAGAATAGAAATGCAGATGAAGTTTGAATTAACCCTGCCAGACTAATGAGCTGAGACATCAATCTTCTCTTCTTGTTGCCATTGGTCGTAGGCTTTCAGACCTGGACTGACATCTGTACCATTGGCTCTCTGGTTCTCAGACCTTTGAACTATAACCACCGGCTTTCTTGGGTCTCCAGTTTGCAGAGAGCAAGTCAGTCATGGGACTTCTCAACCTCTATAATGCCTTATAATAAATTCATTTTAAATATATATAAAATCTATTGATTTGATTTCTCTGGAGACCCTTGACTAATACTCCAACATAGGCTGGGAAACTGCTAGCTGCATGGGCTCCCATCTTCCAGCTGCCCATTCAGGAAAGAGTAGACAGTTTCATATCAATCATCACTATTTTTCCCAATAGCTTTATAAAGTCTATATTATGCTGAAAATGGACTTGAAGGTTATAATTATATAATTTTAAGAATCACCCTTCTCACTCTCCCAACCAGAGAGTGAGATATTTAATATATTCTGTAGTCATAGTTAGAATCTATGACTATAACATATTTGTTCCCTCAGGAGAACCCCCTACAGTGGACCTAGGGTTTGAAATCAAATTAAGCAAATAGATGTTGGACTTTTCTCTCCTCATGTGCCCTGGAAGTTCTCCTTAACCCTACAGTGTTGATTATACTTGAATTTTCCCTGATCCTCTTGATGACCTTAGGAAAAGGAAGAGAAGCTAATAGTCACTTGCGATGGCTAATTTTGTCTTTACTAAAATGGGCAAAAAGATGCCCAGATACGTGGCAAAACATTATTTCTGGGTTTGTCTGCCTGGGTGTTCTGGAAGGGATTGGCATTTGATTCAGTAGACAGAGTAACATGATGTGCCCCACCTGTGTGGGCAGGCACATCTACTCCACTGGGGCTCAAGTAGAACAGCAGAGTGAAAGGCAAATTTTCCCTGTCTTAGGCTAGGATGCCCATCTTTTCCTGACTTTGGCATCAGAGCTTCTGGTTCTCAGGCCTTTGGGCTTGGATTAAATTATGCCAATAACATTATTCTGAGATTTTGAAATAAAACTGTGCTTTTTTATGGAAAGAATGAACCATACATTCAAAACAAAGAATCTCGTAACCAATATTGTAGAGCACATTGCAATTCACGAATCCTATTCACATATATTATGTCCTTACATACACTGAATTTTGGAGACCCTAGTTGTTAAATTGCTCAGTCAGTAGCTGGTTGGGGATAGGTCAAAATGTTTTAATGCTATTGCATTTTCTCAATAGAAAATTAGACCAGGATATGCTCTCAAAGTTTAATTTTTCAAGCCCCTCATTTTACAAGTCAGAACATAGAGACAGACTGGCAACTGTGACCAAAATCTTGATTTGTTAGCTTTTTCTACCTTATCACTTTATATATTCAGATTTAATGATATATGTAGATATTGTTAAGCAATAAGGACAATACCTGTGCTATACAAAACATCCCCAAAAAATAACATTAGGCATGAGAATAGAAGTGTTCTGATATCCTAATCAACAACCATAAGCATTTTGAAGTTCCTTGAGAAACCTGGAGGCTGATAAATATTTCTGCCCAAATGCCAATCGCCCAATCAATGCCTAACTTGCTCCAGTTGCCCCTCAATAGTCTTTCTCTGAACCTTTCATTTAGATACATAAGAGCAGTAGCATTATCGCAACGAGAATGCCATCTTCCTAGCAATTGTCAAAGATTCATATATGACAGATGGTTCCATAGTTATGTGTCACTGTTCCATTTACCACTCTTAGATATTATGATTACTACTTTTCATAAATTGAGATCTTTTCTTCCTTTCATGGTGTCACATACTGCCAGAAAGCATATCTGCATATTATGTTCAAACAATATACTCACAGTTTTGGGCACTCCATGTAGTTACCTCATAACACTATCTCCTCAATCTTTTGGTGCTTCCTCATTACCAAGGATGGCATCTAGCCATTACTCTTATGTGATTTATAATCTGTGCTCTCTCGGTTCCACAAAGATAAAACATAAATGCCAGGCCAGAATGACACAAATGGAGAAACAGCCCATTCCCCACCTTCAGCATGATTTGTGATATTTACTGACTAACCAAACACTAGCATGGGATCAGACCCAAATAGCCTTTCAAGACTGGAGTGGTGACAATTGGCAATGGTTAGTGTGGTACCAAAGCATGTACAATATTTGCAGTGTCATAGAACAGGGCTGTTTCCAAAGGGAAAAGCAGCATTACTGCACAAAGGAGACTGGGAGATGATGTGGGCACAATCCATCCTCCTGGGTATAGGAGGGAACCCAGAAATGTCATAAAATCCCTTTTTGATCTGTTGTCGCTACTGTTGGTTGTATGGGAAATTAACATATTTAATTAACTGTCTGACCAAAGCAGCTGTTACCTTATATAAAACCTTGAACATTGGTGCCTGGCTCATCCCACTAGGTGTCTGAATGTGCCAGTGGCATAAGACTGATGATATTTTTATACTGCATGGCACAGCATGATTCCTCTTGCAATAGGCTCAAGTCAAGATCTTCTTTAAATTCTTCATGGAGAATAATGATGCTCCAGCCCAAATTGCTTAATAACACCCTATGTCAGGCCAGCCAACAGGAAGCTCCATGCACAACAAAATGAACTCCGGCCAATCCAATCATTTCCAACTTCCAAGAAGGCCCCTGCTGCATAGGCCCTGGCAAAGTCAAGCATGCATCTTTCCTCTTCGTCATCAAGATGCTATTTTAATTACAATTCACTTCTCTTATGACATTATTTGCCTTCTATATTAAAAAAAAAATTCCTTGGCTGCAATATTTCCAAATGGAAAGAAGTGCTTCCGAGTCAGAAGTTACTTTCATTAGTTTGCTAAGTTGTTGGTCCAAAGCTATTATGGAGATCGTGAAAAATAAATTTAATGCATCTCATTTCATATGGTGCATGGATTGGTTTGAAGGATTTCTGTGAAGAGGGGGTGAGGGACGGTAGAAGGTGGCTTTTCTGGCCATTGAAAAAGCCTTCCTTTACTCAGTTTGTTATTTCACCCATTTGTGAGAGAGTAAGAATCAAGCATTTTCTATTTTGGATGGCTTGAGCTATGAAGTGATGAGTTTATCTCTAGCAAAGATGGAGGCCAGAATTTTCAATACCTTTCTCGGGGTAATGTGGTAACACTGGTTATCTTGATTGCCTGTGCTGCTCTTTTTCTGAACAAATTTACTCTGCCATTGAATGTGTCTTCCTCATCATACCTTTACTACTGGATACACTTAATATTTTCTTTTGTGCCATTTCTGAAATTCTTGGAAAGTCTTGCAAAGTCTGCAGTTTCGGCTAGGACCATATGTAACTTACAAACAGTTTGCTAGTTCAGCAATTGAAGGGCTCAAAATCCTGATTAGAGAGAGGGGTCTCCATAAAAACTATAGGGGAAAAAAGTTCACCAGCTAAGACTTTACTGTTTGCATTATTATAGACTTCTAATAATAAAACATGCAATAATTACATGTATTAACTTGGTATATGTAACTTGAAAAAGCAATACATAATATTTTCAAAAATATAAAAATAAAACATTGAATAAGTATAAGAATGGACTGTCTCACTCTGAATGAGCATATCCTATATCGTACTGCATTTGTTCACACAAAGACTCAGTCTAGTTATCTGTTGCATGTATCACGTGAGAATCTCCCAGGGTTCAAGGAAAGCAAAATGGTGATTTATTGGCTTATTTTTCAACTGACTCATTGTAAGATACATATATATATATACACATATATAGTGCGTTACATATAATATATATATTAAATATCCATATTTATATATGATATATATTGATATATATAAACATACCCAGATAAATATACATTTCTATCTGTAAAATAAGAGGAAAATTGTTCTTTAAAAAACATTATTAAAACATATAGGAGGACATCAATCACAACAGAGGCCAAGAAGAAGCTTCAAGCTTATAAATTTCTACATGTTAGAAATCCTGGTGGCCTTATGTCATTGTTAAAATTAATTAGGAATAAATTGGTCAGGTAATTAGGTGATACTGTGACTGCTGTTGGATAACTGATCTTTTGATGCTGACCACTGGAATCCTGACTGCTATATTCAGATGGAATTCACCCAAAGCATTCATGTTATTCTATAAATACGTGCCGCACACTTTCCTTGGGCGCTGGGGAGAAAGTGAGGAACAAGGAAGTAAGGAATCCTGTCTCGTGCTCCTTATAGGATGGATATCTAGTAGTGACCATAACTGGAGAGTTTCTTTAATAGATATTGTATGGATATAAGAAAAAAAGATTAAGATCTGAGTTACTACATAGCTGATATAAATATAATTAGAATGAACAAACTGCAGACAATGTAGAGTGAAGCTCTAATAATAATTTCTAACCTATTTTTACCTTTCATTGAATAAAGTATTAGGGCTTTATGCACATTGTGTCTTGCATTCCTAATACTACACATAAGGTAGCTACTAATATCCTCAACGCTAAATAGATCAGAACTTTGAGGAGAGAACGTCTAGGTAAATTGTCACGCCCATAGTGACAGAGAAGTTCGCAGCCTAGGTTTTCCTGCTGCTGGTATTATGTGCTGACCTAGTACATAATTCTTCCTGTTAAATGAACTGGTTAAGTCTCTAGAAATCCATCCCGGTCTGCCGCAGATAATGCTTCTTTCCTTCCCAGCTTCTGATCCCGAAATGACTTTGGCCTATGCTATGCTCTTCTTTATTGTAGGAAGGTTGGTTGGGTGATTTTACTACTTGCAGAAAGTACTTAAATTTTTGGTTTGCAATCGCTCACTCTGTTTTTAACTATATTTAATGGAGCTTGCTTTACTTCACTCTTTTTTTTAAAAAAAGATCGAATTTATTTATTTGAGAGACAGAGTGGGGGTCAGGGTGAGCATAAAGGGAGAGGGAGAAGCAGACTCCCTGCCCAGCAGAGAGCTCGATCCCAGGATCTTGAAACCATGACTTGAACTGAAGGGAGCCATTTAACTGACTTGAGCCACCCAGGTGCCCTGCTTGACTCTACTCTTCTTTGCTGAATGCCTGCTGCCAGGTGTTCAACAACCCCCTTCTCTCCCCGCCCCACTCCCTGCAATGCAGCCTCTATTTTTATGGCCTTGCTACTTTCCCTTCACACTCTCCCAATAAGTGCTGACTTACTCAGTGAGGTGATTTTGTGAATTTGGGTAGAACCTGATATTTAAAGGGGAAGAGCCCATATAAGTATTCAAATGACCTCTTTAATATGCATTTCCCCCACCATACCACTTCTTAAGAAGGATGATTGTCTGCCTTTCCGCCAGTGTGCTCTCAAACCTGGTACTGCCTGTCGTGGATGGAGCAGGCAATCAATAAATATTGAATGTGAATTGGAATAAATGAAATATATTTGCTTAAATAAAATATATTTAATGTGGGAACTCATTCCTCTTTTCATAGTATCCCACTTTTTTTTTTTTTGCAAAAAAAAAAAAAAATCTTTCTCTAATGTGCATGGAGTCTTCAAACCAAAGTAGTGTGCCCTCTTCTAAGCAAATGATGTGGGTCAGAAACATAGTTGTCTGTCACTTGTCTCTGTGCATGTGTTATCTGTGAGCATGTGTGTCTGCACGTCTCCTTTCTCTGTGCATCTTGTGTGTATGTCCCTCCATTCCTCCCTCTGTTCCTCCCCCTCATCCCTCCTCCTCCTGTTTCCCCATCCCCCCCCCCATGTCCCCGTCCCTCCCTCTCTATTGCTGTCCCTCCCTCCCCACCTCTGTCACAACTCTTCCCTCTGGTCCCTCCTTCAAATGCCCTCCCATCCCCCCATCACCCCACTCTCACTCTGTCTTTTTCACACTGTCTGGTTGTCTCTCTGTCACTGGCTCTGTCTGTCCATCTCTGTCCTCTTCCCTCCCTCTGTTCTCTGTGCCTGTGTGTGTGTATGTCTCTGTGTCTCTCCATGTCTGTCCATCTCCCCCTGTGTGCACGTGTACTCTCTCTCTCTGTGCGTGCATCTCTTTCTCTCTGTGAGCCTCTGCATTCATATCTATGTGTCTGTCTCTGAATTTGACTCTGAAGAAAAAGGACAAAGAATAGGAAAGATGGTTGAAGGTCATTCATTGTAGTGTAAACTTCCAAGTCCATGTGTTTCAAGTGAGTATTCTTCTGAGTCTACTCAGTTCTATTTCCTTTTTAAAACTGCATTATTGAGATATATTGAAATACAGTAAAGTACACACATATATATAAAATGCATAATTTTTAAAATCTGGACATATATATGTTCCTGTGAAATCATCATCACAATCAAGATAATGAATATATTCTATTACCTATAATATTTTTAACTTTTCGTAATCCCTCCCTCTTATTCCTTAGCACGCCATCCCCTACAAAATTTAGTGAACACTGGTCTGCTTCCCTCAATATACATAAGTTTACATGTCTTAAACTTTTTAAAAAATACATGGTATCATAAATTAGGTGCTTTTTCCTCCATCTGGATTTTTTCATATGCCATAATTATTTTGAGAGCCATCCATGTCGTAGCATATTTTGATAATTTATTTTGCTGTTGTTGAGTAGTTTTATAGTATGTATTCACCCATTGATGGATTTTTTTTTTTTCAGGTTTTGGTTATTAGAAACAAAGCAGATATAAATATTCTTATAAAACTCTGTGTAAACATATTCTTTTTTTTTTAATTTTTTTTTAAATTTATTTATGATAGTCACAGAGAGAGAGAGAGAGAGAGAGAGGCAGAGACACAGGCAGAGGGAGAAGCAGGCTCCATGCACCGGGAGCCCGATGTGGGATTCGATCCCGGGTCTCCAGGATCGCGCCCTGGGCCAAAGACAGGCGCTAAACCGCTGCGCCACCCAGGGATCCCAACATATTCTTTCTTTTGGTGAATACTTGAGGTGGAATGGTTAGATCATAAGGTAGATGTTTATTTAACTGTCTAAGAAACTGCCAAACTGGGGGCAGTGGTGGGGGGGAAGAAAGAAAAACTACTAAACTATTTTCTAAACAGTTATATCATTTAAATATTTTATTAAAATGTTTATTTCATCTTGACCTAAATTATTATACACAGTGAAAGGTATGTATTGCAGTTTATTTTTATTTTTTATTTTTTTATTTTTTAGTTTTTAGAATTCATTTTTCATGAAGTATCTTCTCCATTAAATTACCTTTGTTCCATTGAAAATCAGTTGCTTATATTTGCATATGTTTATTTCTAGGCTTTCTGTTCTCTCCATGAATCTATTTTTTTTTTCTAATTTTATGCCAATATCACAATCCTTTTAGTGTAGCTTTACAAGGTCTTGAAATCTGGTGGCCCTACTTCTCCAAATTTGTCTTGTCCTTTAAGGATGATTTTGGCTATTCCAAGTCCTTTGTATTTCCATATAAATGTTAGAATCCATTTGTCAGCTTTTGCCCCAAAAGTCTGCTAGGATGTTTTTAACTATATCCATAAAACTTTTAAGAGAAATAACATCTTTATTATTGGGAACTTTAATACATGTTCATGATCTCTCTATCTTCATTTATTAAGCACTATTTTGTAGAATTCAATATGCAGATTATCCATTTCTTTTTGAGTAGGCTTTGGTAGTTCTTGTCATTTAAGGAACTCTTCATCTTGTCTAACTTGAATTTGTTGGTACGAAGTTTTCCATATTAAAATATATGTAACTTCTCTCATATCTATTATTGGTAAGTTGTGTCTTCTTTCTGTTTCTTGTCCATGTGGCTAAAGTTTCTCAATTTTAGTGTTTTGTTTGTTTGTTTGTTTGCTTTTTGTTTTGTTTTTTTCCCCACAAGAACTAGGTTTTGGTTCCACTGAATTAACCTATTCTTTTTTCTCTTTCACTGACTTTTTGTGTCTAGACTTTAAGATTTCCTTTATTTTATTTATGTTAGGTTTGATCTGATTTCTTAATATAAAACCTGAGGTCATTTATTTAAGAACTTTCTCTTTCTAGTGCTATAATTTTTCCCAGTACTGCTTTTGTAGTACCCACAAATTTGAATATATTGCATATTAATTTTTGTTTCAATCAAATACTTTGTAATTTCTCTTGATTTCCTTTATGGCCCATGGACTATTTAATCATGTGTCCTTTAATTTATAAATATTGGGGATTAAACAGGTCATTATCTGTTTAATGATTTATTTAATTTCACTGAGGTGAGAGAGCATGCTTTGCATGACACAAACTCATTAAGAGTTACTGAAACTTGACTTACGGTGCATAAAATGGTCTATCTTTGTAATGTTTGTATGCAGTTGGAAAAAAGTATGTATTTTGCTACTGTTGGAGTGTTCTCTAAATGGCAATTAGGTCCAGTTGATTCATACTGTTATCCAAATCTTTTCTTCCCATACTGATTTTTCTATTTTTATGTTGTATTGATTGAAGGCTATTGAAATGTCTGACTGTAAATATGGATTTATGCATTGTTCCTTTATAGTTTTCAGTTTTTGCTTCATATATTTTGAAAAAATATTAGATCCATAAATATTTAGATTTGTCATATCTTTAATAAATCGCCCCATTTATTATTAAGTGATATTCTTTATCTCAGCTTTTAAATCTGCTTTGACTGATAGTTAACAGGTACTTGAGCTGTCTTGTAAGCATACCATAACTTTTTTCATTATTTACTTTTATCCTATTTTTTCTGTGTGTTTGAAGTATATTTCTCTTACAGGCAATAAGTAGTTTGGGTCTTATTTCCATCTCCAGTAAAGCCATTAATAACTCTGAATTGGGAATTGGACCATTTACCTTTAATGTGATTGATACAAATCTCTGTTTCCACCTATTCTTTCTGATATGGAAAAAAAAAATTCATAGTTTTTAAGAAGCGATTGAAAGAAACCTAATCAATGCAGATCTTCAGCTAATTCCAGACCCTGGGTTACCCATCCTTTCCCCTTATGTTGTCTCTTTGTTGTTGTTGTTTTCTTGGATCATGTTTCCCTCATTGAATTCTGTACCTGACTCTGTATTTTAAGCTGTGGTGTCCTTTGTGGTTTCTTTTTTGTCTTAAGTGTCTAATTGAGCTCTTATATCTTTTAAAATATTGGCTTAACAAAAAATGCTTTCTATATATTATTTTTTATTTTATTTTCTTAGCTGGATCAACTGCTATAATACTATCTTAATGATTGTTTTAGGGATTATAGCATACATATTTTCTAAGTTATCTTTCTTGATGTTGTTTGGTCTTTTTTTGTAGATGTAGATTTTATTTCTTATCACTTTCTTTCTGTCAATTGACTGTGTTTTAATGTTACCGATAGTGTCAGTCTTCTGGTGATAAATTTTTAGGTCTTAAAGTATCTTTATTTCCTTTGGTTTTGAAAGATATTTTTGCTGGGTGTAGAATTCTAGGTTGACCCTCCCTTTTCTTTTTATTTTTTTCTTTAAATACTATAAACATGTTGTTCCACTATTTTCTCACTTGCTTTGTTTTTAACAAAAAAATCTCCCATTCTTAATATTCTTCATATTTGTTTTTCTTTCTAGTTGTTTGTTTTGTTTTCTTTATTTTTAAGCCATTGGTTGTGATGTGCCGTGTTGTAGTTTTATTTTCTGTGTGTGGGTGTCGGTGGGTGACTGGGTATATGGGTTTCAAGGACTCCAATTAAATATATATTAGAACTTTTGAAATACTACAAATAACTGATATTCTGTTCATATTAAAATCATTATCTTTCTCCATTTCATTTTGGATCGTTCCTATTATATCTTCAAATTCACCACTTTTTTCTTTAATATTTGGTATGTCATTAATCCCATCTGCCTCACATATTGTAGTTCTTATTTATGAGTTCCAAGTTGGGTCATCTTTATATTTTCTATGCTTTCATGTCACAATTCATTTTTTTAAACATTTGGAATAAAGTATTGATGACAATTTAATATCTGTATCAGTGTTGAGTCACTTTCAGCTCACCCGTTCACTACCATATAAGTTATATATTCTAGATTCTTGGTTATTTTTATTGGATAGACTACACTGTGACTCTTAACTTGATGGCTGCTGGATATTTTTTGTATTGCCATAAATATTATAGTTCTGAAACAGCCAAGTTTCTTAGAAATAGTCTGATACTTTTGGTTCTTACTTTTAAGGTTTATTAAGCAGAACAAAAGCAGTACCCTATCCAGGACTAATTATTTTCCACTACTGAGAAAGACTGTTCTCAGAACTCTACCAGTGTCCTATGAAATAATAACATCTCTTTGAATAAAATAAAGAGATTTATGACATTGGTTACAGAGCTTGAAGCAGCAAGAGGAGTCACAGATGACTAAGTTTTCAAGTCTAGCAGAATATAAATGTACCACTGATAAAACAAAAAAGTCACTAGTTGGAGTCAGAGTAAAGTGTGGGGGAGAAAAGACTAAAAATGAGTATAATTCTGTGTGCATGGCTTCTTAAATCTTACAAATAAAAACTGCAAGTATATGTGTCTTCAGCCATCATATTGAGGAATATTTTTCATTTTGTTAAATTGAAAAAGCTTTTTGTCAAACATTTATTTAGCATACATCCTTCTGCCAAATACTATTTCCACAGCCATGTTAATGTGTGTATACCCTTTCAATTTTAGTAGTTCACACATTTAACCATGGCTGAAACAAGAGAGACTTAAATAAATTTCCCCAAATTCAGAGGCAAATGCTCAAAATATGAAAAATATACTGAGTTCTGAAACTAATGAAAACATGCGAGACAAAATTTAAAGTACATTCCCATTGTAAATTAAACTTTACCTAAGAGCTATCCAGCATAAGAAAAGTTTTGAAGAAAAACATCCAGCAAAATGTTTCTGCATAATTCTCAAAAAATATGGAGCACTGTGCATGGTTATGTTATGTTTCTAACACAAGCCAATATACTTTCCTTAATTTGCTTAAGACCTAGTAATTTAGTGATAATAGAACAAATTCAAATGGATAGGCAAAGAATGCTCCCTATCATCCACCACTGCTATGCAATAAAATTCCAACTTTTTTTTTAGGAAGAAAAAATATATCTTCAAACATAAAAACCTGGGATAAAACCCACAATATGAAAGTTACTGCCTTAATGAAATATTAAAATTGCATCAGGAATACTGTTCTGGCATTAAAAATAAACATTTTTTTCTAGTTATGGTTCAACTCAATTCTTTAAAAATTAATTATCAAACTCGTTAAATATTTGATTAAATTAGATTTCAGTGGGCTATCACTACCCACAAAACACATGCTATGGTGTATAATTTCTCATATCTGAATTTCTGACATACTTTATCATGTTATTTAATTCTGTGATGACTTATTTATTTATTTTTGCCTTGGTTAGTTTAGAAAATGGGCACAACTAATACTCTCTTATCTTGAATATGAATACAGTATAATGTTAAGCTCCATAAAAAATAAGAAGTGTGACAATAATATTTGATACTTTCCTATCCTAGATTGTCCAACAATTGCATTGCAATTGCATTTAATAAAATTGTAAGTCAGGAGTCCTACAGCCCAGCTTTTCATAGTATATACAATTTGACTGCCAAGTCAAGCATTTTTGGCACTTATCTATAATTAGCAATTAAAAACACTTTTAAGGAAAATAAGCATGGTTTCTACTGTGGTTTAGTTTCTCTAGATTAAATTTTTGAGCCCATTGTAAGTTTAGAGCTATGGCACAAAGATGTAATCTTGCCATTAGTATAAGTTTACTAAGCCACCATTTTTCATTTCAGAGAATTGTCTTAACATTTGTATTGTGCTTAAATTCACACACCCATATCTGTTGTTTAATTTCAAATGTCAATCAATGAGCTTTGGAAATTATGCCTGAAAGGAAAGACAGAGGAAAATTTTTATCAAGTTTATCTACATAAATTTTGAAGAAAAGTTAGTAGGTTAGATGAAAGAATGCAGATATGAAGGGCCTTTTATTGAGACAAAGCTTTAATTGGTTAATTTCTCACATATCAAAAAACTTATGACTCAATGATAAATGATGCCATTTTCTCTAAACTCACAGTATCCGACAAACTAGTTGTCCTCTCCAAACCAGTTCTTTCATTTAACTTCCTAGCTCTGCCACCAGTTCTGTAATTTTTATAATCATTCAACCTGTCAATGTTAGACTCCACCCCAACTCTCTAGCATCCCCCATGTCCATTCTGTTGCCAAGTATAGCAAAGCAGATTCTTCAGTGTTAGTTGCCCAACCTACAACTCTATAATGATTCCATAATCTATTCTGGAAGGGGAAATGGGCAGACACTGCTGATTTTAGCTCTGTGGTTATAACTTACTGGCTCTGGTATAGATAGCCTACTTCAACTACACCACAATCTTCTCTCAAGACTGTGAGAAGTAGTTTTATCAGTCACTGTAGTTCATTGGAAAATGAAATGTTACATTGTTGTAAACTTGCAAAAGGAGCTTGAGTCAGAGAAAGTCAGTCTTTTTAAAAAAATGAGAATAAAAAAAGTCTTTTTAAATGATGTAAGCACCAAAAGATAGAGAGGTCAGTCTCAATTTGTTATTTTTTTCATCTCTGTTTTTTTTTTTTTTTTTTTTTTTTTTTTTGTCTCCATTGAAGCCCAGGTGTCCTTCCTGGTTTTGGATTCCAAGGGATGCTGTTGTTCTCTGATATTTAGTTCTCTAACCTCTTAATCTTGTTGATTAAGCTGGTTTATGTTTGTGAGGTACTATTTCTCACAATTGAAGGCCTTGAATAAAAACATTAGGAGAAAATCTCTCTTCACATTTCTTGTGGCTATGCTCATCTGTGTTTACTACTGCCTTCACATTTTTAATAATCACTTCTATTCACTGGGCATTTTTTCACCAGTATTTGAGTCCCCATTGGGAGCCAAGCATTCTTCTAAGCCAAGGGTGATGATTTTGAACAAAAATATAGCCTCTTATCTCCTGAATTTGGGATTTAGTGAGGAAATATCAATTCTACTAAGTTATTCAATAATAGTGAATAGTGAGAAGGGCAACAAAATAAAAGAGCATTTTTTTCTGTGAGTGTTTGTACAAAAAAAGTTGATGTAGTTTCAGGATGAAAGGCTCCTTTGAGAGCATGACATTTCAGCTGGTATCTGAAGAAAAGTCGGCATGAATTTGGAGAGAAAGGAGAGGAGCTTCGGAGTATTTTAAGAAAAGGGAAAAGGAGCTCCAAAAATTCCCTGTCCTAGAGAAACCCAAGTGATATGGGAACTAAAGTTATAAAAATAAGGCTACAGTGAAAAAGTAAGCAGCATATGATATAATATGTAATAGGGAAGATATCTAGGGCCAGACCATACATTTAAGGGCATTAAATAATTTGGAATTTATTTAAGAATAACGAAATGCAATAGAAGGAATTAGAAGCAATGACTTGGCAATAATCACTTTAGTATTTTGAAAATATTATTCTGGCTGCTGTGTTGAAGAGGTATTGGTGAGGATCAGATTAGATGTGGTGGACAAATTAGTTGTGAATTACAGTACTCCTAGCCAAGAAATGCCACTAGTTTTTTTTTTTTTTATAAATTTATTTTTTATTGGTGTTCAATTTGCCAACATATAGAATAACACCCAGTGCTCATCCCGTCAAGTGCCCCCTTCAGTGCCTGTCACCCAGTCACCCCCACCCCCGCCCACCTCCCCTTCCACCACCCCTAGTTCGTTTCCCAGAGTTAGGAGTCTCTCATGTTCTGTCTCCCTTTCTGGTATTTCCCACTCATTTTTTCTCCTTTCCCCTTTATTCCCTTTCACTATTTTTTATATTCCCCAAATGAATGAGACCATATAATGTTTGTCCTTCTCCGACTGACTTATTTCACTCAGCATAATACCCTCCAGTTCCATCCACATCGAAGCAAATAGTGGGTATTTGTCATTTCTAATGGCTGAGTAATATTCCATTGTATACACGCCACTAGTTTTGATTTGGATTTGTAGTTTGGTAGTGAAAATGGAGAAATATTTAGAAGTCCAATTAACAGGAATTGGTGATTATTTATATACAAGGATAAAAGAAAGGTTAACATTGTAGATGATTCTGAGAGTTATGGTTAATATAACTAATATGAGGTTACCAGGTTTGGAATAAACATAGAAAAGGATAGGTGGAGGAACATTCATGAATTAGCAGTTAGATATGTTGAGTTTGAAGTATTTTTACATTCTGAATTATCTGGTTGAATTAGCAGAATAAAAGATGTTTGACTGGAGATAGAGGTTGAGAAGCATCAGTATACAGAGATGGTCATTAAAGCTATGTGCATAGATAAGATTACTAAAGGATAAAAAAAAAAAAAGTGAGAGGATAAGGAGATCTGGGACTAAACCAAGATGAATTCCCAAATTTCATGGCTGGATAGATGAGGGTAAACCTGAACTATAGCATGCTGAGAGAATCTCTCAGAACAATTGGGTCATGAAGTCAAAGGAGGAAGGTGTTTACTGAAACAAAGTTGTCAAGGAAGAGGCATGCTAAAAAAAATAAAATGTATGCACTGAATTGAATGATATTAACAATACTGTTGACATTACTAAGAACTGTTTCGTGTGGTAATAAGGGCAGAGACTGAATTGGAAGGGGTGGTAGAGAAGACATGAGGTACAAAAAAGGACATAGTAAATGTGGAGCTTTCCTTTATTTTTTTTAAAGTTAACCTGTGAAGAGAAGGGGTGTTGTGTGGTAGAGATGAGAGGAAAATGGAGCTCGCTCTCCTCTGATTGAATATATACTTGGGGATTGAATTTTTAAATACTCTGAGTATATGGCATTTTAATATAGTCATTTTGATTATACTCACTGGAGGGGACTATTTAAATGTTTCCAAAAGGTCTCTTTGCAAGTGATGTACCCAACAGGGAATGTAACCCCATAATTCCTCCCATTTTTGAAACTAAGTCTGTGGGTCTCACTCCACTTTCAAATTTATCTCTTAGGACACATGAGTGGCTCAGTTGGATAAGTGTCTTCCTGCTCAGATCATGATGTCAGGGTCCTGGAATCGAGCCCTGTGTTGGGTTCCCTGCTCAGTGAGGAGTCTGCTTCTCTCTGTTCCCTTCATATTCTCTCTCAACTAAATCTTTTTTTTTTTTTAAATCAAGTCTGTTTCTCTTACTGAATTCTCAGAGCATTGTTCATGCCATTTAATACCTTAACCTATGATGGCACTTTGTAATAAAGTGAGGCTACTCTTAAAAATGATTAGCACAATGCCATAATAAGCACTAAAAACAAATTTACTAACTTTAATTGCCTAGTTACCTAGAAAAAATAAAAACCTTAATTTTCACACATTACCAGGAAGGTATTCTCATATATAAAGTGGTATAGGTGTTAGGAATCGATAGCATTGCTGAGGGTTTAAATTTCATGAATAAGCTGGCTGGGTTATCTAAAATTTTCCTTCTCTTCCTTGTATGTGTGTATAATGGATATATATTATTAATAATTGCTTATAAAGAATAAGGACATATTTTAGTTTTGTCAAATAATATATAATTTAAAGACACACATATGTAGGATCCCAGGAAAGACTAAGAACAAGATGCCCAGATAAGAAATATCAGCATAGTTCTGGACTAAAATAAATACTGGAGGACTCAGCCTTTGGAGTTACTGGATCTCCCAGTTGGGCAGTCACTATTTGTGTGTTGGTGAGCCTGCTCCTCAACTCATTCTTATTTATTCTCTTAACTGATCCTTAATCAATGCTTCATGTGTATGTTTGTGTATGTATTTTCTCCTCCAGCTCAACATAATTTTGAATTTAACTATGGTTGTGTTCTCTCCTGAATTCTGACCACATGTGGCCCGATCAGAGCCTTCAGGGTCTCTGTTATGACTTCTCATGTTTAGTGCATGTGGATATCCCCATTGTTCTTTCCCCATTTGTTAATCCAAATGCCAGAGTGAGAGGATCTCATTGGTCTAGTTAATTGTTTTGAGCCACATCACAATGTAAGATTTCTGCCATTCTGTTGTTCAGTTGCCCACGAGTCATATGACACAATCATTCTTCTTTAGCAGACCAGTTGGCTGGAAACTTTATGTAAAAGGGTCTATGTACTTATCAGAAAATGTAGTTACTATTGATAGTAGGTACAATGCCCAATAAATACTTGTTGATACGTTAGGTACTATAAGCCTATGACATATTCAGTTCTTGGCTGAACATCAAAAATCATTTGGTGAATGCATTGGGAACACTAATTCTGAAGCCTCAATCTACATGTTCTAAATTTAGAATCTCTACAGATTCAGATTGGTAATCTGGTATGTTTAAAACACTTCCCAGTTCCTTCTGATTTGGCATGCAGGCATGTGTAGGTTATTAAATTCTTGATATAAGCAATACTTGAAGCTTTATCAGCCATCACTCATTTTCTAGTTTGTTTTCTTTTCAAAGAGTTTACCATATTAGTTGAATATTGACTCATTTCATCATGGATTGCCTATTACAAAGCTCTTATAGGTGTATCCATTTTCTCAGTGGTTCTAAACTAGGACATGCAAACTGTTAGGCATTATAGGTCAGAAATGTAACTGAGAAAGAGCCCTCCTAGAAGACTAGGAATGGTGAAGTCTTTGGAAAATCAGAGAAGGTATGCTCCATTTAACAGGGCCAGTCTCTATTTAGCATAATATAATTGTTCTCATACAAATAAAGGAGATTGGTGATGCCAGAGCATCTGCTTTCCAAAGCAGAAAATATAGATTTTTATGAAAACTTCCACAATTTATATATCGACAACTTATTAAATTCTTAAACACATTCCCTCTGTCCACTGGCCAAAATCTATAACTATATGAAAATACATCATTTACCACAGTTGCTCTTAGGAGAACGATTCGCTTTGAAGAAAAACACGTGATACTCAACCTTGGATACAGATGGTGAGACCTAAAAGTCATGGTTTATGAGAAGAAAGCCATGGATACATCACTCTGCATTAGAAAAGAGAAATTTGGGGTGGAGTGTTAGCAGGAGAAACAACAACAGTGTTTCCAAACAACAATGGGACAGGGGAGATAACAACAATGTTGTAATCTATCTAAAGCATACAAAGATATATAGCCAATGGTGCTGAGGTGAGGCCAAAAAAATTTTAAGAATTATTTATTATTTTTGCTATTTGTAATTTAATTCTCCATTATCTCCCCAAATCTTTATTAAACACTTCTGCATGTATGGATGCTCTGTAAACTGTACAAAAGAAAATCGAGCACAAGCAGCTGAGTCCCATGTCTAGCTTTTAGCATCTAATAGAGAGTGGAAATAAGCCATGGGAATTGACATGTGTATGGAAACAAGAGTTTACAGTTTCAACAGCTGGAATCCATCCAAAGGGGGTCATAAGAACCAAAGGCCCTGGGAAGTTTTAGAACTTGGGGGGATGCCATTGAACTCCTCAGAATTTGGCATAGAGACCAAGATCCTATTCACCTCTGAATGCTAAGTCACCCTAGGTAATCTATGGGCTACGATGATAAATTTCATGTGACAGTGTTCTTGGCTCTAAATAGCTTATATATCTTATTTAAGACAGAGTTTGATTATCCTTATCCTCTTCTCTTAAAAATCTGGTACCAAGAACTAAATATTCACAATAGTGAATCAGATTTGAAGGATGTTGTGTAGCCCATGAAGACCTTCCCCTTACCATGAAATGTTTTAAAATGGCAAAAATAACAGGAGAACAGAAAACAACAGAAGGCTCCTCTGTTGTGACAATTCAAACCAATTTAATGGTATGATCTTAAGCTAATGATTATATAGGGGAGGGATCAGAAGAAGCAGCAAGAAGATAGTGATTTACTATGAGGGGGGAGATTAAGACTGATGCAGCAATTTTTACTTTTTTTTTTTTTTTTTTGTAATGGAAGATTTTGAATAGAGGTTGACTAAGAAAAAAAAAAAAGTTGTCTCTGATATCCAAGGACTCATTCTAAAAAATGCTATGAAATATGGAAATGAAGAATGAGAGACCAGGAAGACAGACTTGATATTGAAGTGAACACAAGAATGTGAATCTGTGACTTTGCTCTTTACAGCCTGTCAACTATGGGGAAAATCACTTAATTCTTGGTTGTCCTCTCTGTAAAATGGTAATATTTGTTCCCATCCCCCATGGCTGTTACAAAGATAACATGAAAGAATTTCTTTAATTTTCACGACTATTAATTGAATGAATTAATGAGGACTGTTCTTGATGACTATAACTTAAAGGGGATATAAAGGAGTGTTTTTGCAACTTGCTTAATGACCGGTTATAATGAAGGGAATTACTCCCAACTCCTCTTAGCTCAAAAAAGAGTTTAAGCCTCCTTTATAAAATATAGGCCAAAAGATATGCTTTTCTTTAACACTCTTCTTTTACTCAGCAGTTAATATACACCTCATTATCATGCTATATTTTGAATCAACTCATAATTTTTAAATAAAAAGTTACACTATTGAGTTTACATAATGCAGTGGGAGCGAATCTCATTTTTTCCCTCTAGGCAACTCTTTTTTACCTCTTAATATATCTTTCCTTAAAGGAACCCCAGAAGAATCAAATATTATATCTTTGTGTCCCTATTCTTGGCAATGATGGCATCAAAATGCCACAGCCTCTTGCTAATGATCTGAATACTTTTCAAGACTACGTATTACATGATATCTTGGGATATAATTGTTTTAAAACATATGTATGATTGGAATATAAGTGTGCTATGTGGAACCATGACCTACTTAATTCTAAGTCTGCCTCTGATATGGGAAACCTGCAGAAATTTAGATTGTCTACAGTTTTTGGTCACTAATGTTAGATATGGTAGAAAAAAATTTCAACTGTGGACTTTTCCCAGTCATGGAAATTGGTTTCATAAATACTTTAAAGGGGTTTTCACTTCTGTAATTGGTTTCAGAGAATAATTGATAAAGCTGCTTTACCCATGCAGACCTTCTCTCTTTTGTTTGGACTTCCCAGATATTATACTTTAAGCAAAGGTTTGAGTAAAATCCATGAACAATGTCAACTGAGAGTCTATCCAATAGATAACATCGTTCATAAATTGATATTTTCACAAAATCTCTTGGTAACTTATAGTTATACTTGTTAATTGGTATAATTTGTCTCGATGACTATCAATTTCTTCTTAATTCAGTATCAGTTCAGCTGAATACATTTAAAAAGATTTATTTGAGAGAGAATATGACAGCAGGGAGAGGTGTAGAGAGAGAGGGAGATAATCTCAAGCAGACTCCCCACTGAGCATGCCCCCCCCCCCCACCATGACATGGGGCTTGATCTCATGACCAGGAAACCATGACCTGAACTGAAACCAAGAGTCAGCTACTCAATAACGAAGCCACCCAGGCACCCCTAGCTCAGTATTTCTCTGAATGAAAGATAAATCAAAGCAGTTTTTAAGCATAAACAAATTAAATGAAATAGATAATCTAGAAGATCAAAAATGATTGCCTCAGTAATTACATATGGTTCAACTTTAATATATCCAAAGACTTCAAAATAGTTTTCTGTTCCTTTGCCTCATAAAAGCCTCAACATATATCTCAATGCTCAGGTACTTTTTTCCAGAATCTCCATCTTGACAAAGTACCTCATGAAGATAGAATGACTTCTAAAAATTAGTCTCCATAAAAATTCTAAACATTTCCCCATTCTGACTATTTTATTGTAAAGCTTTACTTTTTTTAATTAATAGTGTAGATCCAGTTGAATACCTCCTATCACATAACATTTGAGAAGCAATAAATTGTAACTTCTTGAATTTATATTCTGCTTTCTCAGAGGAGTTCATCTCCTAGACATTGTCTTATTAATACTCAAAATTCTCCTGAAAACTAGGTAGAGATTATTATGTTGAACAGTGATAGAACTGTAAAGAGGGTAGGTGCACTCCAGCTGACTCTCCTCCTCTGTTAAATCTTGACCTGAAAAATACAGCACAAAGAAAAGCTAATAGCTGAGAGTGAAGCTGACAAAATAGAGAGTTTAATAGATTGTTTCCCCAATATTAATATAAGATCCATGAGTCAGGGATCACGTGTGGCACTGCTATATTTCTAGTATTTTTCTATTTTCTATTTCTAGACACACACACACACACACGCACACACACAGAGAAGCAGGCTTCATTCAGGGAGCCCAAAGTGGGACTCCATCCTAAGACTCCAGGATCATGCCCTGGGCTGAAGGCAGGTGCTCAACTGCAGAGCCACCCAGGCATCCCTATATTTCTAGTTTTTAAGAAGAATGACTTATAAGTAAAAATGCCTCATCAAATAGTTTTTGAATGAATACTTAGGCCATTTATTGTTCTACTTCTATACGATATATATTCTTTCATCATACTTTGATAAAATAACCCACAGCCATAGGAAAATAAATCTATTTAAACAATTATAGAGCAGTTTTTCCTTGCATTTGTGATTTTGTAAATTTAAAAAATATATATATATTTTATTATTAAACATGGGTTTGTTTTGTTTAGCTTTTTTACAGATGAGCAAAGTGAACTTTAGGAAGAACAGCTGGAGTACTTTTCCCAAAGCTTTAGATATAGCAATTGGCAGAAACTGGATTCAGTCCTTGGTGTTTCTAAGCCCTATTTCTTTCCTCAGTAGTATATTCTCATTTTATTAAATTGTGATTTTTTGGTATTTATTTATTTATTTATTTATTTATTTATTTATGATTTTATTTATTTATTCATGATAGACACAGAGAGAGAAAGAGAGGCAGAGACACAGGCAGAGGGAGAAGCAGGCTCCATGCCAGAAACCCGATGCGGAATTTGATCCCGGGACTCCAGGATCGCGCCTTGGGCCAAAGGCAGGCGCTAAACTGCTGAGCCACCCAGGGATCCCTGGTATTCTATTTAAATGTGTTTTTTAAATGTTAATTTGTGTAGCTGAATGAATTTTTTCATTCAATTTAGTTGACATAGAGTCATCATTTCTATACTTCTTATACTAGAGCTCTTACTAATAATTGATGTAAAGAAGAAAGAGAAGAACTGTAAAAATTTTTTAAACATTTAGAAAACACCCATTGGTCAAGACAATTCTCTGTAACTTGGCAGAAATTTGCATAAATCCCTAAAAAATGAAAAGATGGTACCTATTATTTTTATAATTACAGTTAACCTTCAGTGCCATCCCACGAAGTGAATTATCATGACCAAAAGAAACAAAAAATGGCCTGAAGGAATTAATGAGACAGGTTTCTGAATGGAAGCAAGGCCTGAGAATTTGTTCAGTTGGATAAAATCATCAGCAAAATGACGTGGAAGGGTAAGGAGTACATCTTTGTTTTGCATAGTAGTACAGGACAGGCCCCCAAAATGTTGATAAATATTGGTAATGATGTTTGCAAATCAGTTGCAACTTGAAAACCTTCTTACCTACTTACTAACACCCAGTTAAGTCTAATTTACAAAGACAAAACTTCTTGTAAAGGTCCAATACTTTTGCTATGCATCCGAGATTCATTTGCAAAGTAACCGTTTATAAGCAGAGTGAATCAGTACAGCTTTGAGTTCCTTGTATTTGAGTGGAAATTAGCACTGAGGAGTAGAAAGTTGGTTAGCAAATGCCAAAAGTGGACTCCACAGTTTTTCTCCATATTCTAATAAGGCATTTTCTGTGCAGAAGTATAAGCTACTTTTTTCTCCTATATATAACAGCTGTTCTCAGTAATTTATTTGTAACCTCCATCATAGTTTAAATAAGGGAAAAATCACAGGAACAGACTGATGAATCTTAGCAGACATTCTTTTATGATTACATGTAATGTAATAACATTTAAAAAGATAATATATTTCATAGAAATATGGCAAAAGCACAGGCAAGCAGAAAAAAATAAACTTAAGCATCACTGACTTAGAAGACAAAACATAGGGGCACCTGGGTGGTCAGTGGTTGAGTGTCTGCCTTTGGCTCAGGGCGTGATCCCGGGTCCTGGGATCAAGTCCCACATTAGGCTCCCTACAGGGAGCCTGCTTCTTCCTCTGTCTATGTCTCTGCCTCTCTCTCTGTGTCTCTCATGAATAAATAAATAAAATCTTTTTTTTAAAAAAGGACAAAACATAAAAACAAAGGCTTTCAAAGTGCAGTCAATGGGACTATTGATAACTGAAGTGGTTTTGCATACCCAAGTCAGACATTTTATGGATCTGGGAGCCAGAATGTCTTGTTATTCCAGGTAGGAAATAAATAGTTGCTCTTGGTCCTGAAACTGTCTTGAATACCTAATATACTAATGGTGCATAACAGCTACCCAATAAATGTTTGAGAATGGTTGAACTAATGAATTACACAGTCAGCCAGGGATGCAGCCCCTGGTTTTGTGAACATAATAGGTTAAAGCAATATATTTTGACACTAGATCTGTATATCCATGGTGTTTTCCCAGATATAGCTGAGTATACATTATCCAGTAGTGACCTCTCATGCATATTGGAATCACTGTGATCATCTAAAACATACTAGTGCCTTCCACCCTAAGAAATTGTTTCAGTTGCTCTGAGATGAGACCTAGGCAATAGTACTCCTAAAATCTCTCCAAGTTCTGCAACCATGCAGCCACAATGGAGGACCACAGAAATGTAGACCAAGTTGCTATATTACCAATATATTAACAATTATATTAACAATTACAAATGTTTTTGTCACACTGATATTACAATGTGTGGGCATATTTAAGAGACTTAAGTAGATGGTGAATTTTTATTGTTTAACAAGCATATATTGGGTGTCTACTTTGTGTGAGCAATGTCCTGGTACTGGAAGCCTAGTAAGAGGTAAGGTCGATAGGGGTCCTACTGTAATGGAAGAGCAACTATCCTGCCCCATAATAAAGTCCTTAACACACACACACACACACACACACACACACACACACACAAATTAATCTGTGGTGGGAATATCAACTCTAGGGACTCTGGACAATATTCTTGGAAGGATGACCTTAAATTGGAGCAACGGGGATGAAGAAAGCATTCTAGGCAGAGGGAACCTATATGAGAAAGACCAAGAATGGCAAGAGCTCTAGGTTGAGGAACTGAAAGAAGCTCATTGTGGTTGGACCAGAATGAGTGGAGGGACAGACTTGGTCTTAGTTGAAACTGGTGAGGTATGTTTGCTCTGGATGATGGGAATGGGGACCCTTTATATTTAAAATATTTAACCTCCTGAAGAATGTCCATTCTATCCAATTGTCCTATTCTCTCCTTTCATTTTTTTTTTTAATATATATCCTCTGTCACCAGCCTGGTCAAAGCCACTACGTCTCTTTCCTCGCTACTCTTACCTATCCCCTTAATGAAACTAACATAATCCTTTATAGTTAAATAAAATCTGATTATATCATGCTACTGACTAAAACTTTAAACTAGTTTTTCATTGACCAGGAAACTGTCCCTAGCTCTCACACACTCTCTTGAGCATTGTCTCCTCTTAGATCACGTGGTTACTGTCACTCACCCTCCTTCTCTAGCCATATTGAAATTCTTTTAATTGTTCCAATTTATCAGACTCTCTCACACAGATTTCCTCCTTTGTCTACTTGTCATCTGTGATTTAACTTGATCATCTGAGAACTTAGGTGTATAATTGTTTATTGTCCCCAACATGTAGGCCTCTAGCATACAATCTGTTCTTTCTTTATTGAATTAACCAATGAAAGATAATTGCATTGAGATTCTTTACCAAAAAAGGTCCTATACTGGCCAAACACATGAGCTTTTCCTCAAATCATTTACATCAGAAAACTGCAGTTTTAATACCAGTGCATGATAATTCTTATTCTACATATAACCATACTTTTTTTAAAATAAAAAGCATATGATATTGTTAAAAACTGAGGGATTTTTCTAAGCTTTGGAAGAGATCAGAAAATGATGGGTAAAGAGCAAAGCACCCTTCACACAGCTCTGTGAGCACAGAACTAGTCATTTACTACACACAACACTTAGCCACTTCCACAACTCACTCTGACAAATCTTACCACAAAACCACATGCTCTTCCAATTGCTTGACAGAAGTTCAACTTGAAAAGGTTTCCTTCAGTGTAGATTTTCTGTATGTTTCCAGTTAGAAGAGAAGCTTGTCACGGCTTGTGTGGGCTCAGCACTCTCGAGGTACTTGGGGACCCAAATAAGGAACCAGAGGAGGCATGGAGGATGAGAATAAAAGAGAAACCATCAGAAACCAGAAACTAAGACAACCCACATGTCTGTTCCCTGTGATGCAGGTTCAGCTCTCCTTTGAGAACCTAGATAACATTTTATGTGGTCTCTTTTCCAAGGAGAATGATCTGGTAAGTGATAGAAGACAACAATATTTGCCCAGCAGAAGAAACGCTCAAAACTTAGCCATGAAGTGAATTACATTTTGCCGTGGTTAGTTTGGAGGAAGATTGGATTCTCAATAGCTGCTGGACTGTAGGAAGAGGTAAGATGGCAGAAAGAGGCTGTGTGCTTCTTTGAAAGACTCCTAGAAGGACCAGTTAAGTGATGAAGTTCGAAGCAATGCTTCATTTCCCCAGGGATGCCTTGACTGCAGTAAAGTCGGAAATCAGGCAAACTCACATAAAGAATGTGTAATCCTAGTGGGGGAAGAGTGGCATCAGGGAAAGATCCAGTTCCACTGGCTGATGGGTTCCCTGCCTTCCCCACAGACACAACTAATATTCTAAGGGCTGAAAACTTAATTCTGCCCTCAGTTGGCAGGAGAGCTGAAGCTGAAGCTGACTGCCATGCTGGCTGATGATTGTGGCACAGGCCTTGAGAGAGGCAAAGGTCACTGCCCAAAAGGATTTCAAGGACTCTGAAGGCCAAGCATGGAAGTAATTATGGGATGGGGAAAATTGCCTTTATCAGTTCTTCTCATTTGACTTTGCTGCCTTAATGCACCATTCTGGAAGCCCAAGTTGACTTTTCCCAAGTTAGTTCTCTGCTATAGAATTGCATACTTCTCAGACATCTTTCTCTTTAGTGAAATATTTGCATTCAGCAGATGTCTCTTTGCCATGGTTTTAAAGCACTGGCACTGAAAAATGCAGTCCCTCTGGCAAGGAACAGAGTAGGAAGAGCTTGGAAAAAGAGATAGCACGATCTTACAATCACAACTTCTGGAACAAAATTGCCTTGGGTGTACAGTATTAACTCGAGGATCCTGTTAACCTGCACATGGCCTCAACTTCCTTCTCTGTAAAATGAGAATAGCAGCAGCATTTACCTTGTTGGGCTGTTGTAATGATCGAATGAGCAAATATATGTAAGGAAAGGTCCTCCGTGCAAACTAGTTTCCAAGAAATCTTAGTGATTATTGCTTTTTGAAAATACTCAAATCATAGCATTAGAGAAGCTTTCTACTCAGCCAGTGTGGGATGAGAGGTCACACCTAAAAGACCCCCCACACACACATCTGAACACCCCCCCAAACCAAGGTAACATTACTTTTTAAATTTATTTTAATTGAAATATAGTTGACACACAAGGTTAACATTAGTTTCAGGTATATAGCGTAATCTGACGAGTCCGTACCTTACCCTGTGCTTACCACAAGGGTAGCTCCCGTCTGTCACTATGCAGGGTTGTGAGGATATCAGTGTCTATGCTCCCTGTGCTGCACTTTTTATTCTTGGTGACTTTATTCATTCCATAACTGGAAACCTGTATTTCCTCCTTTTCTTCCCCATTTTGCTTACCCACCCACTGGCAGTCATCAGTTTGTTCTCTATATTCATAGGTCTGATTATATTCTACTTATTGTTTTTTTGTGTGGATTTTTTTTTAGATGTAAGTGAAATCATGTGGTATTTGGCTTTTTCTGTCTGACTCATTTCACTTAGTGTTAATACCATTTAGATCCACCCATGTTATTACAATTGGCAAAATTGCATTCTTTTTTGTGGTTGAGTAATATTCCTGTGTGTGTGTGTGTGTGTGTGTGTGTGTGTGTGTGTCTGTGTGCATGCGCGTGCACTCCATCTCCTTTATCCGTTCACTTATAGATGGACACTTGGGCTGCTTTCATATCTGGGCTATTGTAAATAATGCTGCAATAAATAGAAGTGCACATATCTTTTTAAAGAAATGTTTTTGTTAAAAAAATGTTTTTGTTTTCTTTGGGTAAATATCCAGTAGTAGAATTACTGTGTCGTATGGTATTTCTATTTTTAATTGTTTAAGAGAACTCCATACTGTTTTCCACAGTGGTTTCACCAATGTTACATTCCCATTAACACTGCACAAAGGTTCATTTGTTCCCCCACATACCTCACCAACATTTTTATTTTATGTCTTTTGATTCTAGCAATTCTAGAAGGTAAAAAATGAAATCTCATTGTGGTTTCTAGTTGCCTTTGTCTCATGATTGGTAATGGTGACCATCTTTTCATGTGTCTGCTGGCCACCTGTCTGTTGTCTTTGGAAATTTGTCTATTTAGGTACTCTGTCCATTTTTTAATGGTTTAATTATTTGGCTTTTGGTATTGGGTTGTATAAGGGTTTGATTTTTGTTTTTGTTTTTTTGTTTTTGGATTGTATAAGTTTTTCATATATTTTGCTATTAACTCCTTATTGGATGTATAATTTGCAAATATCTCCTATTCAGTTTTTGTTTTGTTGATTGTTGCCTTTTGTTTTTTGGATGGTTTCCTTCACTGTGCAAAAACTTTTTATTTTGACATAGTTCCAATAGTATATTTTTGCCTGTTTCCCTTTTCTGAGAAGATAGCTCTATAAAAATATTGCCATGAACAGTATTAATGAAATCACTGTCCGTATTCTCTTGCAGGAATTTTATGGTTTCAGGTCTCACATTTAGATATGTAATCCACTTTGAGTCTACTTTTGTATATGGTATAAGGAAGTGATTCAATTTCATTCTTTTCCACGTAGCTGTCTGATTTTTCCCAGCACCATTCATTGAAGGGACTGTCTCTTCCCTGTGGTATATTCTTGCCTCCTTTGTCATGGATTAATTAACCATGGGTGTGGGTTTATTTCTAGCCTCACTATTATATTCCATTAGTCTATGGATTTATTTTTGTGCTGGTATCATATGGTTTTAATGACCACATCTTTGTAGTATATCTTGGGAAATTTGGGATTGTGATACCTCCAGCTTTATTTTTGTTTCTCAAGATTCCTTTGGCTATTTGGGGCCTTGTGTAGTTATATACAACAATTTTTAGTAGTTTTGATGCTGTTCTGTGAAAAATGCTATCAATGTTTTGATACTTTGTGTTGAGTCTGTAGATTACTTTGGGTAATATGGCTTTTTTAACAATATTAATTTTCCTGATCTATGAATGTGGGATGCCTTCTCATTTGTTTGTGTGCACTTCAATTTCTTTCATCAATGTTTTACAGTTTTTAGATATTTCACCTCTATTCCTAGGTATTTTACTTTTTGGTACAATTATAAATAGAATTATTTTCTTAATTCCTCTTCTACTTCATTTTTAGTGTATAGAAACATAACTGGTTTTTCTGAACTAATGCTGTATCCTACAACTTACCTAATCAATTGAATACTTCTGATGTTTTGTGTTTTTTTTTTTTTATGGAATCTAGTGTTTTCTACCTATAGTATCATGTCATCTGCAAATGTTTAACATCTACTGTTTAACTTCTTCCTCTCTAATTCGAATGTTTTTATTTCTTGTGTGATTGCTATGGCTAAGACTTCCAGGACTATGATAAGTAAAAGTGGTGAGAGTGGACATTGTTTTCTTTTTTTCTGATCTTAGGAGAAAAGCTATCAGATATTCACCATTAAGTATGATGTTTGCTATGGGTAACTCATAGTGGTGGAGGTTTTTTTTTTATTTTTTTTTATCATGACTGGCTATTAAATCTTGTCAAATACTTTTTCTGCATTTATTGAGATGACCATATAATTTGCATCCTTTGTTTTCTGGATGTGGTGTATCTTGTAGGTTGCTTCCTGAATATCGAATCATCCTTATATCCCCAGAAAAAATACCATTTGATTGTGGTGCATTATTCTTTAAATGTACTGTTGAATGTGGTTTGCTTATATTTTGTTGATGATTTTTGCATTTATTTTCATGAAGATACTCACTGCAATTTTCTTCTTCTTCTCTTTCTTTCTCCTCTTTCTCCTTCTTCTTTCTCTTCTTCTCCTTCTTGTGTTTGTGTCTGGTTTTGGCCAAAATAATGTTGGCCTATGGAATGTATTTGCAAGTTTTCCTTCCCCTTCTATTTTTTTCAATAGTTTGGGGAGAAGAAGCTTAACTCTTCTTTAAATATTTAGTAAATTCCCACATGAATTCTATCTGATCCCGGACATTTGATTATTGGGAGTTTTTGATTATCAATTCAATTTTATTTCTAGTAATAATCTCTTTAGATTTTCTTTCTGATTCAGTGTTAGAAAATTGTATATTTCTAGGAATTATCCATTTCTTCTAAGTTGCCCAGTTTTAACATGTAAGTTTTTGTAGTATCCTCTTAAAATCCACTGTATTTCTATCCTGTAAGTTGATACTTCTTTTTCATTTCTGAATTTGTTTTTTGGAATCCTGTTTTTCGATGAGTCTGTTTAAAGGTTTATAAATTTTGTTTATCTTCTCAAAGTATCAACTTTTGTTTTTATTTTATCTAACTTTTAAAAATCTCCATTTATTTCTTCTATGGTCTTTATTATTTCCTTACTTCTATTGACTTTGGACCTTGTTTTCCTTTTCCTACTTCCTGGAAGCATTAGATTGATACTTTTTCTTATTTCTTGAATTATATCTGTATTGCTATAAATTTCCCCTTAAAATTGAATTAGCTGTATTCCAAAGATTTTGGATAGTTATATTTTCATTTTCATTTGTCTCCATGTATTTTTTTATTTACTCTGATCTTCATTGACCCTTTGGCACCATGTTGTTTAGTCTACATGTATTTATTTTTCCCAGTTTTTTTTTCTTGTGATTGATTTCTATTTTCATATAATTGTAATCAGAAAAGATCTGCAATACATCTCAGTCTTCATAAATTTATGGAGACTTGTTCAGTGATCTATCCTGGAAAATATTTCATGAAAATGATGTGTATTCTGTTGTTTGGGGATGGAATGTTTTGCATATATCTGTTAAGTTCATCTGGTCTAATGTGTCCTTCAAAGATACTGTTTCCTTGTTGATATTCTGCTAGATAATCTATCCATTGATGTGAACGGGGTATTAAACTCCCCTACTATTATTGTTACTCTCAATCTTTCCCTTTATATTTGTTATTATTTACTTTATGTATTTAAATGCTCCCATACTAGATATATAGATATTTGCAATTCTTAAATCCTCTTGTTCGATTACTTTTTAATCATTATTTAATGTGCTCTTTATTTCTTGTTTTACCCTGTGTTAAAGTCTATTTTGTGTGACCTAAGTATTGTTTTATTTTTGTTTTTGCTTCTACATGCATGGTATATTTTTTTTATCATTTCCCTTTCACTCTATATGTGTCTTTAGGTCTGAAGTGAGTGTCTCGTAGCAGCATATAGATAAGTTTTGGGTTTTATTTCTTCTGCCATTCTGTATATGTTGACTGGTGATTTAGATCAGTTATGTTTAAAGTAAATATTGCTAGGTATGCATTTATTCTCATATTGTTTTCTGATTATTTTTGTAGTTATTCTGTTTCTTTTTTCTTTTGCTCTTTTTCCTGTGGTTTGTTGGCTTTCATTATTGTTATGCCTGAATTTCTATTTATTTTTTCTATATCTGTTAGAGTTTGGGTTTATGGTTCCCATAAGTTTCCTATATATAATCCTACATATATAGCAGTCTGTATTAAGTTGATGGTCATTAAATTTGAACACAGTCTAAGAGAACTTTTTTACTCCCTCCTTCCAGTTTTGTGCCTAAGTCATTTTATATTTTTCCAGTCATAATTTTCTTCTATTTATGGCCTTTCTTTTCAACTTAAAGTCCCTTTAACATTTCTTGTAAGGCTGGTGTTTTTGGTGATGAATACTCAGTTTTTGTTTGGGAAACGATTTATCCTTTATCAATTTTAAATGATTATCATCCTGGGCAGAGTTTCTTGGTTTTGTTTGTTTTGGTTTGGTTCCTTTTCTGGTTTTAGAATATAACATACCATTTTCTTCAGGCCTGCAAAGTTTTTGCTGAAAAATTAGTTGATAGCCTTATGGGATTTCCCTTCTATATAACTTTCGCTTCTCTCTTACCAATTTTTTAAAAATTTGTTTTAGCATTGACCTTTGGCATTTTAATATTATATATCTAGATGTGGAATTCCTTGGATTTATCTTTTTGAAAGTTTCTTAGCTTCTTGGACCTAGAGGTATATTTCCTTCCCCAGAAAGGGAAATTTTTAGCTATTATTTCCTTATATAACTTTTCTGTCCCCTTTTCTCATTCCGGGACCCCTATAATGTGGATGTTTGTTTGCTTGAAGTTGTCCAAGAGATCCCTTACCCTATCTTCACTTTTTTTTTAAATTCTCTTTTCATATTACTGTTTAGCTTGGGTGTTTTCTACCACCCTGTCTTCCAGAATAAAGATCTATTCTTCCACATCGACCAGTCTATTGATTCTTTCTACTGTATTTTTTTAAATTTTAGTTATAAAATTCTTCAACTCTGATTGGATCTTTCTTATATTTGCAATCTCATGTTGAATTTCTGAGATCCTCCACTTTTCTCTCCAGTCTTGTGAGCATTTTTATGATCATTACCTGAAATACTTCATCAAACATAATGCTATCTTCATTTTCTTTAGTTATTTTTCTGGGGTTTTGTGTTGTTCTTTTGGAGCATATTCATCTGTCTTTCTATTTTGCTTGACTTTCTATAGTTGTGAATTAGGCAGAATAATTACTTTTCCTAAATGTGAAAGAATAGTCTCATGCATGGTCAACCCATGCATGGTTGCATGCATGGTATACCATGCAGTCTCATGCATGGTATACAGTGTGTCTGCCAGCAGAGTTTAGCAAGCTGATTGGAGCTGTGGCCTTGGTGGGCTAGGGGGTCCCAGGTCACTCCATGTTGGGGCTTCTCTGATGGGATGGCCAGACTGAAGTGAGCATGGACTGGGGCAATCAGGGTTCTTTTCACAGGGGATACCCTGGCAGGATAGCTGAAGTTGAAGGTGTAAGGGTATAAGTTGAAGGTGTAATGCCAGGGGTCTAGGGCTCTCAGTATAGAGTGTGTCCTGGCAGTACAGGTGAAGTGAAAGTGGGCATGCACCAAGGAAGTCCCTGGTTTCTCCACACAGAGGGTGCCCTGGCAGTATATATGAAACTGAAGAGGATGCAACCCAGAATATTTCATGGATCTCTACACAAAGGACACACTGGTATGCTATCTGGAGCTGAGGCAGGCCCTGAGCCAAGGGGTACCTAATGCTCTGTACACTAGGTACCCTGCTAGAGCAAGTTGAACCAAGGCACCATTCTCCATGCAGGTGGCACCCTGGAAGGCCAGCTATAGCTGAATTAGGCACTGTTTGTGGCATTGCCAATGCTCTCCACCCAGAGGGTACCCTGGAGGGACAGCTGAAGCTGGAGTGGATACAAGCCAAGGTACCCTTGGGTCCTTAGTGCAGAGGGCCCCCTGGCAGTGTGATTGGAGGCAAGGCAGCATGGCCTGAGGTGTCCTAGGGTACCTTTGTTAATTAGCTGGGACCAAAGTGGAGTATAGGATGGGGATCCTGGGGTGCTCCACAGAGCACAGGCACCTTGGCCAGGTAGCTGAAGCCAAAGCATTCATGGGGCAGGAGATCTCAGAATGCTGTGTGCTGGGGTGCCCTAGCAAGCTGTTGGAGCCAAAGTGGTATGGGCCTGGAGTATTCTGAGGTGCTCTGTGTTTCTTTTACCTTGACACAATGACTGGGGCTATGATGTGTAATGAGCACTGACAAGGGGTGGGGGAGTGTCCTGGTGTGCTCCATTCTGTAACTGCCTTTGTGTTATGGCTGAGACTGATGTGGGCTAGAAGTCTGCCGCTTGGTGGGGTGGCAGTCCAGCGATGGCACCCAGAACACTGCCCTATTAAGATAGGAGAACATAAACTGCGGTTCTTGCCAGCTCCTCTGACCCAGAGATTTCCAGCAGCTTCCCTGGTGGAATTGGTGGAATTCTAAGGCTGAATCTTTTATATACCAATTACTATATGAAAAAGTAGCTTTAGTTTTTGTGCCCCGGAGTGAGTGAATCTGCTCAGGGTCCATCAGCACTATCCTTCCGCATAGTAGTTGGCAGCTTCAGGACTGAAGGTTTTCTTCATTACTGCACCTCTGTATTTCTCCCTGTTCTTCGTGTGGTCTACCTTTGGTTGTGCAGAAACTGTTCAGTCATCCTTCAGTTTTTCTTCAGGAGGAATTGGTCTATAAATCCAGTGTTGGTTTGGTATGTCCATGGAGAAAGTGAATAAAGGACTTCCTACATTGCCATCTTGGACCAGAATTCTCATTTAATCCCTGCAGCTTTATCTTTGAATTCCGCTTCATGTGTAAAATACTTACCATATCTGAAATACTGAATGTTCAACTATCTATAAATAAGTTTCTTATATACGCATTTGCGCTCTTTAGATAGAGCTAAGTCTCCAATAATGACCTAAAGATAATAGCGGTTATTGCTAAAGCCTGGCTGAATTTATCTTACTGTCTTTTATCTTTCCTTTGACTTTATAGTACTTGGGAAAATTGATCTGTTTTACAAATAACTATTGTGTAATTTGTCTTTCTTAATTTGGGCAGCATTTTTTTTCTCTTTTCTTTCCCACCCCACTCTTGCTACCTAAAATGAGGATTTCTCTAGGTGTGTGAATTCACATTACAGCTAGTCAAATAAGATGTGCACAGAAAATGGTAAACGGTTTTCATAATTACACTTAAATAAGACAGAGTAATCAATGAATAGAGGGATAAAAGAATCCTAGCCTTTGAATTGTTTTGTTTTTACTAAGTTGTATACAGAATGAGATCTGAAATCATCATTCTTAAATAAATCACATTTCAAAAACTGCAGCTTGCCTGATTTTTTTGCATTGATTTAATATGCACAAGCTTTTCAGTTTTCTGAACATGGATTCTGGAAACAAATCTTCTATCATTTATTATGTGTGTTGGATAAATCACTTAAGTTTTCTGTGCTGTAGTTCCACCAAGAGTTGTATGAGGACAATAAAATTACTTCCCTTATAGGGTTATGTTGAAAATAATGTGAATAGTAATAAAATGCTTAGAACAATGACTTGCTTATAGTAAGGGCTATAAAAATGTTATTTTAAAACATGAGAATCACATGACAAGAGTAAATTCCAATAAAGTATTCTTCATACAGTAGAAAAAGACAAACTGATAGAATTGTGAATTTGTCTTTCAAATTTTCATAGACTCAAAAGAGAGAGCCAGAAGAGTGTGTTGTGTGTATGTATGCACATGCGTGTATGCATGCATGTGTATGTTTGTCTAATTTGGCTCCTTCTTTAATATAGCTACTCTAGTTCACACTCCATTTAGCTAAATGAAAGATGTTTACATTTCCTTTAAGGCTGTTGCTCTTCTAGTCCCTCTGGCAGCAGATATAAGAGAATAACATCCTGCTTTGCATGGCTAAAGGTACCTCGGCTGCAAAAGTGTATTGAGCGCATTTGAGGAAATAAATGATAGGCTGTTCTCACAAAGACTGTACCATGTTTAAGAGAAGTTTAGTCTTTACTTTTCAATTTTCCATGCAGTTAGCTATTATCCTGAAACATTCCTGGACTCCCAGAGTGCAGCCAGCAACTTCAGGAACTGACAACATGTATAAGCTTCAACTGAGTGCTTTCACTCTATTGATCCCCAGTTCCAAAGGATACATGTGGGTTTTGGTCACAAGTAGAAAAAATTTGCTCTCGTGTTTTAAGTGGAAACCTGTTTAGCCATCTTAATGGATATGTTGATTGGAACAATTTCACAGAAGGGGTATTTAAGAGAGTTTTATACAAATTAAAGGATCCATAGGTGACTTATCCCAATTTTTCCCCCATTCCTCGGTGATTTAGCATTAAAAACAGTAAAATTTCTAGTATTTTTTATTATTAAACTGCGGTTGACATTTAATGTTGAATTTAGTATCAGGTGTACATCATAGTGACTTGACAATTCTTTACATTACTCAGTTCTTACCACACTAAGTATACTCACCATACATTATTAAAATATTTGCACAGAGGGCACCTGGTGCGATATTATAGATTTATTATATTATAGATTTATTGCATATGTTGTACTTTTCATCTCCAAGACTTATTTATTTTATAACTGGAAGTTTGAACCTCTTGATCTCCTTCACCTATTTTGCCCATCCTCTCAATCCCCTTTTCTCTGGCAACCACTATCATTCTTCACTTTTAGGAGTCTATTTCTGTTTTGTTTCTTAGGTTCCAAATATAAGTGAAATCATATGGTATTTGTCTTTCTCTGAATTATTTCACTTAGCATAATACCCTCTACTCCCATCCACGTTGTGGCAAATGGCAAGATGTCATCCATTTTTTATGGCCATGTAATACTCCATTGTATGTATGTATAGGTGTGTGTATGTGTGTGTATATATACACACCACTTTTTTTTTTTTTCAATTCATCTGTGGATGGACACTTAGGTTGCTCCCATATCTTGGCAAATGTAAATACTGTTACAATAAACAGAAAGATACATCTCTTTTCAAGTTATGGGGATTTTTTTTTCTTTGAGTGAAAAGTGGAATTACTGGATCATATGGCATTTCTACTTAAATATTTTAAGGCATTTTTACGTTTATTTTTTTATATTTATTTGTATTTGATTATAGTTGACACACAATTCGCATTTGTTTCAGGTGTACAACATAGTGATTCAATAACTATACATTATGCTATGCTCACCACAAGTGTAGTTGCCATCTGGCACCATACAATACTATTAAACTATCATGATCATTGTTCCCTATGCTGTGTCTTTTATTCCCTTGACTTATTCATTCCAAAATTGAAAGCATGTATCTTCCCCCTTCCTTTTTCCCCTACCTCTGGCAACTATCAGTTTGTTCTCTACAGGTCTGATACTGCTCTTTATTTATCTGATTTTAGATTTCACATATAAATGAAATCACATGCTATTTGTCTTTCTTTGATTTATTTCACTTAGGATAATACCCTCTGGGTCCATCTGTATTATCACAAATAGCAAGATTTCATCCTTTTCTATAGCTGAGCAGTATTCCAGCATGTGTGTGTATGTGTGTACATGCACACACATATGTGTAAATTTGTTGATTCATCCATCAGTGGACACTTCAGTGGCTTTCATATCTTAGCTGTTGTAAATAATTCAAGAAACAGGGGTGAATATATTTATTTGAATTAGTATTTTGTTTTTGTTTTTTAGAGGTAAATACCAAGTAGTGGAACTACTGGATCATATGGTAATTCTATTTTTATTTTTTGGAGGAATATCCATACTGTTTTCCACAGTGGCTTCACCAATTTACTTCCCAATCAACAGTGTACAAAGGTTCCTTTTGCTCCACAACCTTGCTAACATTTGTTATTTCTTGTCTTTTTTATTCTAGCCATTGAGAAAGGTGTAGGATGATGTCTCATTGTGGATGGATTTGGTGTTTATGATTGTTGGTGTTGAGCATCTTTTTGCATCTGTTGATCACTTATATGTCTTCTTTGGAAATCTGTCTGATCAAGTTCTCTGCTCATTTTTAATCCGATTTTTTTTTTTTTTTTGGTATTGAGTTGTATGAGTTCTTATATATTTTGAATATTAATCTCTTATCAGATATGTTATTTGCAAATATGTTCTCCCATTCAGTAGGTTGCCTTTTGATTGTTGTTGATGATTTCCTTCACTATGCAAAACCTCTTTATTTTGAAATAGTCCCAGCAGTTTATTTTTGCTATTGTTTCCCTTGCCTGAGGAGAGCTGTCTCTAAAAATGTTACATTATCCATTGCCAGTGAAATTACTGCTTGTGTTCTCTTCTAGGAGTTTTATGGTTTCAGGTCTCACATTTAGATCTTTATTTTGAGCTCATTTTGTGTATAGTGTAAGAAAGTGGTCCAGTATCATGCTTTGGCATGTAGTTGCCCAGTTTTCTCAGCACCATTTATTGAAGGGACTATCTTTTCCTCATTGCTTGTTCTTTTCTCCTTTATCATAGAATAATTGACCATATAAATGTGTGTTTGTTACTAAACTCTCCATTATGTTCCATTGGTCTGTTGTTTTTTGCTGGTACCATATTGTATTGATTACTACATCTTTGTAGTATGTCTTAAAATCTGGGATTGTGTATCTACAGATATCTTTGGGTAATATGGGCATTTTAACAATACTAATTCTTCAATCCTGATCATGGGATGTTTCCATTTGTTTGTGTTATCTTCATTTTTTTTTTTCATCAATGTTTCATAGTTTTCAAAGTATAGGTCTATCCCTTCCTTGGTTAACTTTATTTATGGGAATATCATTCTTTTTAGTTTGATGGTAAAGGGAATTGTTTTAATTTCTTTTCTCACTACATTGTCACTAGTGTATAGATATACAACCAGTTTTTCTTTATTTGTATCCTGCAAATTCACTGAATTCATTTCTTACTTCTAATAGTTTTTTTTGTAAAGTTTTTAGAGTTTTCTATGTATTGTATCATGTTATCTGAAAATATTAACAATTTAACTTCTTTCTAATTTGGGAGGCATATGTGTATGTATGTATGTTGCTGAGTTGATTTGGCTAAGGTTTTTAGTACTATGTTGATAAAAGTGGTGAGAGTGGACATCCTTGTCTTGTTCCTGATTTAAAGGAAAAGCTGTGAGAATGATGTTTGTTATGGGTTTTTCATACTTATGGAGGGTTTATGTCATGAATGGACTTGAATATTGTCAAATGCATTTTTGCATTTGTTGAGATGATCTCCTTTTTTTTTTTTATCTCATGGTTTTTATTGTTTCTTTTGTTAATGTGATGTTTCCTGTTGATTGTTTCATGAGTATTGAACCATCCTTGCATCCTCGAAATAAATCCCTATTGATCATGTTGAATGATCCATTTAAGGCATTGATAAATACAGTTTGCTAATATTTTGTTAAGGATTTTTGCATCTATTTTCATTAGGGATATTTTGTTGTAGTTTTTTTGTGGTCTGTCTTATGCTAGCATCAGGCCTTGTAGAATGTATTTGGAACCTTTCCTTCAACATTTATTTTTTGAATAGTTTGAGAAGAATAGGTGTTAATTCTTCTTTAAATATTTGGTAGAATTCACTTATGATGTTGTCTAGGTCTGGAATTGTCTTTGTTGGATATGGTTTCTTTTGGGGGGCTTGGGGGTTTTTTGGATGTTTTTTTTTCTTTTATGTAATTTTACTGTTGGTAATACTCTTTTCAGATTGTTTATGTTTATTTCTAGAAATTTATTTTTTCTAAGATGTCCAATTATTTGGAATATAATTGTTCAAAGTGGTTTCTTATAGTTCTCTATTTTTATGTAGTGTTAGATATTACTTTTCTTTAATTTCTAATTTGTATTTGGGTCCTCTTTTTCTTGGTGAGTCTGGCTAAAGGTTTATACATTTTGTTTATCTTTTCAAAGAAACATCTCTTGGTTTCATTGATCCTTTCAATGATTTTTTAGCTGCCATTTATTTTTGCTCTAACATTATTTTCTTCCTTCTACTGATTTTGGTCTTTGTTCTTCTTTTTCTATTTCCTTTAGGTGTAAGGTTAGATTGAGATTTTATTGTTTCTTGAATTAGGCCTATATAGCTATAAATTTCCCTCTTATAACTGCTTTAGCTATATATCAAAGATTTCAGATACTTTTCACTTTCATTTGTCTCTATGTATTTTTTTGAATTCCTGTTTGATTTCTTCATTGACCCATTAGCTATTTTACAGTGTGTTATTTAGCTTGCATGTTTGTTGATTTTTTTCATTTATTTTTCTTGTGATTGATTTCTAGTTTTATACTGTCATGGTCACAAAAGATACTTGATATATTTTAGTCTTTTTAAATTTATTATTTGTAGCCTAACATATGATTTATCCTGGAAAATGTCCCATGTGTCCTTGAATCTAATGCATGTTCTGTTGTTTTTTGGATGGAATTTCAGTTTGTATCTATTATGTTCAGCTGGTCTAATGTGTTGTTTAAAGACACTGTTTATTGATTTTTTTTCTGGATAAATGATCCACTGATGTAAATAGGGTGTTTTAATTCCCTATTATTGCATTACTGTCAATTTATCCCTTTGTGTCCATTAATATTTGCTTTACATATTTAGGTCCCCTCATTTTGGGTGCATAGATATTTATGATTGTTATATCCTCTTATTCAATTGACCTATTTAATCACTATATAACACCCTTGTTTCTTGTTACAGTCTGTCTTAAAGTATTTCCTCTTTTTTTTTCCTCCCATTTTCATGGGATATCCTTCTCCATCTTTTCATTTTCAGTCTCTCTACATCTTTAGTGTGAAGTGGTCTCCAGTTAAAAGCATGTAGATGGGACCTTTTAAAATAAAACATAGGGATCCCTGGGTGGCGCAGCGGTTTGGCGCCTGCCTTTGGCCCATGGCGCGATCCTGGAGACCCGGGATCGAATCCCACGTCAGGCTCCCGGTGCATGGAGCCTGCTTCTCCCTCTGCCTGTGTCTCTGCCTCTCTCTCTCTCTGTGTGTGACTATCATAAATAAATTTAAAAAAATTAAAAAAAAAATAAAACATATTCTATCATTGTATGTGATTTTATCGGAGCATTTAGACTAGTAACATTTAAAGTAATTATTTAGAAGGATGCGCTCACTGCTATTTTATGAATTGTTACCTGGTTGTTTTTGTAATTTTGTTTTTTCTTCTTTTTCCTTATGGGTTGATGGCTTTCTTTATTGTTGTGGTTGGATTACTTTCTCTTTATGTGTGTGTGTGTGTGTGTGTGTGTGTGTGTGTGTGTGTGTGTGTATCACAGATTTTTGATTTGTGATTATGATGAGGTTCACATATAATATCCTCTGGGTATAGCGGTTTATGTTGATGGTCTTAGTTTGAACACATTATAAAGGGTTAAATTTTTATCCCCCCTTCACGTATTATGCACATACAATACTTTACATGTTTGTTTTCTATTTATTTATTTTTTTTAATTAATTTTTATTGGTGTTCAATTTACCAACATACAGAAAAACACCCAGTGCTCATCCCGTCTAGTGTCCACCTCAGTGCCCGTCACCCATTCCCCTCCAACACCCGCCCTCCTCCCCTTCCACCACCCCTAGTTCGTTTCCCAGAGTTAGGAGTCTTTATGTTCTGTCTCCCTTCCTGATATTTCCCAACATTTCTTTTCCCTTCCTTTATATTCCCTTTCACTATTATTCATATTCCCCAAATGAATGAGAACATACACTGTTTGTCCTTCTCCGATTGACTTATTTCACTCAGCATAATACCCTCCAGTTCCATCCACGTAGAAGCAAATGGTGGGTATTTGTCGTTTCTAATTGCTGAGTAATATTCCATTGTATACATAAACCACATCTTCTTTATCCATTCATCTTTCGATGGACACCGAGGCTCCTTCCACAGTTTGGCTATTGTGGCCATTGCTGCTAGAAACATCAGGGTGCAGGTGTCCCGACGTTTCATTGCATCTGAATCTTTGGGGTAAATCCCCAACAGTGCAATTGCTGGGTCGTAGGGCAGGTCTATTTTTAACTCTTTGAGGAACCTCCACACAGTTTTCCAGAGTGGCTGCACCAGTTCACATTCTCACCAACAGCGTAAGAGGGTTCCCTTTTCTCCGCATCCTCTCCAACATTTGTTGTTTCCTGCCTTGTTAATTTTCCCCATTCTCACTGGTTTGAGGTGGTATCTCATTGTGGTTTTGATTTGTATTTCCCTGATGGCAAGTGATGCAGAGCATTTTCTCATGTGCATGTTGGCCATGTCCATGTCTTCCTCTGTGAGATTTCTCTTCATGTCTTTTGCCCATTTCATGATTGGATTGTTTGTTTCTTTGGTGTTGAGTTTAATAAGTTCTTTATAGATTTTGGAAACTAGCCCTTTATCTGATACGTCATTTGCAAATATCTTCTCCCATTCTGTAGGTTGTCTTTTAGTTTTGTTGACTGTATCCTTTGCTGTGCAAAAGCTTCTTATCTTGATGAAGTCCCAATAGTTCATTTTTGCTTTTGTTTCTTTTGCCTTTGTGGATGTATCTTGCAAGAAGTTACTGTGGCCGAGTTCAAAGAGGGTGTTGCCTGTGTTCTCCTCTAGGATTTTGATGGACTCTTGTCTCACATTTAGATCTCTCATCCATTTTGAGTTTATCTTTGTGTATGGTGAAAGAGAGTGGTCCAGTTTCATTCTTCTGCATGTGGATGTCCAATTTTCCCAGCACCATTTATTGAAGAGACTGTCTTTCTTCCAATGGATAGTCTTTCCTCCTTTATCGAATATTAGATGACCATACATTTCAGGGTCCACTTCTGGGTTCTCTATTCTGTTCCATTGATCTATGTGTCTGTTTTTGTGCCAGTACCACACTGTCTTGATGACCACAGCTTTGTAGTACAACCTGAGATCTGGCATTGTGATGCCCCCAGCTATGGTTTTCTTTTTTAAAATTCCCCTGGCTATTCGGGGTCTTTTCTGATTCCACACAAATCTTAAAATAATTTGTTCCAACTCTCTGAAGAAAGTCCATGGTATTTTGATAGGGATTGCATTAAACGTATAAATTGCCCTGGGTAACATTGACATTTTTACAATATTAATTCTGCCAATCCATGAGCGTGGAATATTTTTCCATCTCTTTGTGTCTTCCTCAATTTCTTTCAGAAGTGTTCTATAGTTTTTAGGGTATAGATCTTTTACCTCTTTGGTTAGGTTTATTCCTAGGTATCTTATGTTTTTGGGTGCAATTGTAAATGGGATTGACTCCTTAATTTCTCTTTCTTCAGTCTCATTGTTAGTGTATAGAAATGCCACTGATTTCTGGGCATTGATTTTGTATCTTGCCACGCTACCAAATTGCTGTATGAGTTCTAGCAATCTTGGGGTGGAGTCTTTTGGGTTTTCTATGTAGAGTATCATGTCATCGGCGAAGAGGGAGAGTTTGACTTCTTCTTTGCCAATTTGAATGCCTTTAATGTCTTTTTGTTGTCTGATTGCTGAGGCGAGGACTTCCAGAACTATGTTGAACAGCAGTGGTGAGAGTGGACATCCCTGTCTTGTTCCTGATCTTAGGGGAAAGGCTCCCAGTGCTTCCCCATTGAGAATGATATTTGCTGTGGGCTTTTCGTAAATGGCCTTTAAGATGTCGAGGAAAGTTCCCTCTATCCCAACACTCTGAAAGGTTTTGATCAGGAATGGATGCTGTATTTTGTCAAATGCTTTCTCTGCATCTAATGAGAGTATCATATGGTTCTTGGTTTTTTCTCTTGCTGATATGATGAATCACATTGATTGTTTTACGAGTGTTGAACCAGCCTTGTGTCCCAAGGATAAATCCTACTTGGTCACGGTGAATAATTTTCTTAATGTGTTGTTGGATCCTATTGGCTAGTATCTTGTTGAGAATTTTTGCATCCATTTTCATCAGGGATATTGGTCTGTAATTCTCCTTTTTGGTGGGGTCTTTGTCTGGTTTCGGAATTAAGGTGATGCTGGCCTCATAGAACGAATTTGGAAGTACTCCATGTCTTTCTATCTTTCCAAACAGCTTTAGTAGAATAGGTATGATTTCTTCTTTAAACGTTTGATAGAATTCCCCTGGGAAGCCATCTGGCCCTGGACTCTTGTGTCTTGGGAGGTTTTTGATGACTGCTTCAATTTCCTCCCTGGTTATTGGCCTGTTCAGGTTTTCTATTTCTTCCTGCTCCAGTTTTGGTAGTTTGTGGCTTTCCAGGAATGCGTCCATTTCTTCTAAATTTCCTAATTTATTGGCGTACAGCTGTTCATAATATGTTTTTAAAATCGTTTGTATTTCCTTGGTGTTGGTAGTGATGTCCCCTTTCTCATTCATGATTTTATTAATTTGAGTCTTCTCTCTCTTCTTTTTAATAAGGTTGGCTAATGGTTTATCTATCTTATTAATTCTTTCAAAGAACCAACTCCTGGTTCTGTTGATCTGTTCCACAGTTCTTTTGGTCTCGATATCATTGAGTTCTGCTCGAACTTTGATTAACTGTCTTCTTCTGCTGGGGGTGGGGTCTATTTGTTGCTTTTTCTCTAGTTCCTTTATGTGTAAGGTGAGCTTTTGAATTTGAGATCTTTCCAGTTTTTGAATGGATGCTTGTATTGCGATGTATTTCCCCCTCAGGACTGCTTTTGCTGCGTCCCAAAGATTTTGAACAGTTGTATCTTCATTCTCATTAGTTTCCATGAATCTTTTTAATTCTTCCTTAATTTCCTGGTTGACCTTTTCATCTTTTACCAGGATGGTCCTTAACCTCCACGTGTTTGTGGTCCTTCCAAACTTCTTGTTGTGATTAAGTTCTAATTTCAAGGCATTATGGTCTGAGAATATACAGGGGACTATCCCGATCTTTTGGTATCGGTTCAGACCCGATTTGTGACCCAGTATGTGGTCTATTCTGGAGAAAGTTCCATGTACACTTGAGAAGAATGTGTATTCAGTTGAGTATGGATATAAAGTTCTGTAGATATCTGTAAAATCCATCTGGTCCAGTGTATCATTTAAAGCTCTCGTTTCTTTGGATATGTTGTGCTTAGAAGACCTATCGAGGGTAGAAAGAGCTAGATTGAAGTTACCAAGTATAAGTGTATTATTATCAAAGTATTTCTTCAGTTTGGTTATTAATTGGTTTAATTATTTGGCAGCTCCCACATTCGGGGCATATATATTGAGGATTGTTAAGTCCTCTTGTTGGATAGATCCTTTGAGTATGAGATAGTGTCCCTCTTCATCTCTCACTATAGTCTTTGGCGTAAATTTTAATTTATCTGATATAAGGATGCAACCCCTGCTTTCTTTTGAGGACCATTTGAATGGTAAATGGTTCTCCAACCTTTTATTTTCAGGTTGTAGGTGTCCTTCTGTCTAAAATGAGTCTCTTGTAGACAGCAAATAGATGGGTCCTGCTTTTTTATCCAGTCTGAAACCCTGCGCCTTTTGATGGGGTCATTAAGCCCGTTCACGTTCAGAGTTACTATTGATAGATATGAGTTTAGTGTCATCATATCTATTCAGTCCTTGTTTTTGTGGATTGTTCCACTGAACTTCTTCTTAAAGGGGAATTTTAAGAGTCCCCCTTAAAATTTCTTGCAGAGCTGGTTTGGAGGTTACATATTCTTTCAGTTCCTGCCTGTCTTGGAAGCTCTTTATCTCTCCTTCCATTTTGAATGAAAGCCTTGCTGGATATAGTATTCTTGGTTGCATGTTCTTTTCATTTAGGACCCTGAATATATCCTGCCAGCCCTTTCTGGCCTGCCAGGTCTCTGTGGAGAGGTCTGCTGTTACCCTAATATTCCTCCCCATAAAAGTCAGGGACTTTTTTTCTCTTGCTGCTTTAAGGATCTTCTCCTTATCTTTGGAATTTGCAAGCTTCACTATTAAATGTCGAGGTGTTGAACGGTTTTTGTTGATTTTAGGGGGGGATCTCTCTATTTCCTGGATCTGAATGCCTGTTTCCCTTCCCAGATTAGGAAAGTTTTCAGCTAGGATTTGTTCAAATACATATTCTGGCCCTCTGTCCCTTTCCGCGCCCTCAGGAAGCCCAATTAAACGTATGTTTTTCTTCCTCAGGCTGTCATTTATTTCCCTTAATCTATCCTCATGATCTTTTATTTTATTTTTTTTTTATTTTTTATTTTTTTTTTCCTCATGATCTTTTAATTGCTTGTCTCTTTTTTCCTCAGTTTCCCTCTTTGCCATCAACTTGTCTTCTATGTCACTCGCTCGTTCTTCCACCTCGTTAACCCTGGTCGTTAGGACTTCTAGCTTGGATTGCATCTCATTTAATTGATTTTTAATTTCTGCCTGATTGGATCTAAATTCTGCAGTCATGAAGTCTCTTGAGTCCTTTATGGTTTTTTCTAGAGCCACCAGTAGCTGTAAAATAGTGCTTCTGAATTGGCTTTCTGACATTGAATTGTAATCCATATTTTGTAACTGTGGGAGAGAGGGTTGCTTCTGATTCTTTTTTTTTGAGGTGAGGTTTTCCTTCTAGTCATTTTGCTCAGTGCAGAGTGGCCAAAAACAAGTTGTATTGGGAAAAGGAGAAAAAGAGAGAGAAGGAAAGAAAAGAGAAAAAGAAAAAAAGAGAAAGAAGAAAAAAAAGGGGAAAAAAGAGAAGAAAAAGAAAAAGAAAGAAAGGAGAAAAAAGAAAAAAAAGGGGGGTGGGGTGGGGGAAGCAATCAGAAATCAAGAAGAAAAAAAAAAGCACAAAACAAAACAAAACAAAAACAAAAAAACAGAAACAAAAAAACAAAACAAAACAAAACAAAACAAAACAAAAACAAGGGGGAGTATCTTCCGATTCTGTATACTTTAAGTCCCTTGACTTCCCCTGGAACTGGTCCGTCTCGCTGGTCTTCTGGGGGAGGGGCCTGCTGTGCTGATTCTCAGGTGTGAGCACTTGGGGGAGCTGCTCTGCCCCTGCCTGGTGCAGGGCTCGGTGGGGGCTGTTCACCCCGTGAGGCCCCGGGAGGAAGCCACAGTGACGGGGGCAGCTCTGGGACCCTGGATTCGGCTCCCGCAGTAGCTCCGGGGCTCTCCGTCTGCAGGGCCTGGGGGCTCCGGGGCGGGGCCGCTGATCTGCTCAGTTCCAGGCAGGAGCGTCCTCGCTGTCCTGGGCCCTCCCGGCCTCTGCCTGTCCCGGGGGAGGCCGGATCCTGGGCTGTGTCCCGGCGCCCTGTGCTCCGGAGCCTGCGCTGTTGGATTCGCGCTCCCGCCCCGCAGCCCCCTCCGCGGAGCCGCCGCCCGAGCCCCTCCGAGCTGCTCCCGGAGCCGCGCCGCCCCCTCCGCGCGGAGCTTCTTCCTCTGCCCGAGCCGCCGCCGCCGAGCTGTTCCCGGAGCCGCGCCGCCCCCTCCGCGGAGCTTCTTCCTCTGCCCGAGCCGCCGCCGCCGAGCTGTTCCTGGAGCCGCGCCGCCCCCTCCGCGGAGCCGCCGCCCGAGCCCCTCCGAGCTGTTCCCGGAGCCGCGCCGCCCCCTCCGCGGAGCTTCTTCCTCTGCCCGAGCCGCCGCCGCCGAGCTGTTCCTGGAGCCGCGCCGCCCCCCTCCGCGGAGCTGCTGCCCGAGCCCCTCCGAGCTGCTCCGGGTCCCGCCGAGCGCTGCAGCCCTTAGGGAGCTCGGCGCACTCTCCGGGGCGCAGTTCCTCTGTTACTGCCCCAGGGATCCCGAGGGCATCCCCGCCTTTCTGGGGATCCTGCTCCAATTCCCCGGGAGGCCTTTCCGCGGGGAAGGTTGGTGCAGCTCCTGCTCCTCCGGGACGGGGCTCTCCTGACCTGGGGACACTCGCCCCGGCCTCAGCCCGGCTCCTCGCGGGGCCCCTCCCCCTCGGAGGCCTTTTGTGTCTTTATCTCTTTTTCCCCCGTCTTCCTACCTTGATAGAAGCGCGAACTCTTCTCACTGCAGCGTTCCAGCTGGTCTCTCTTTAAATCTCAGGCCGAATTCGTAGATTTTCAGGATGATTGGAAGGTTTTCTAGGTAATTTGTTGAGGACAGGTGACTTGGGGACCCCACTCTTCCGCCATCTTGCCCCTCCCCCCCCACTTTACATGTTTTTACTTTGTGTATTCCTTGAATTATTTTTATGAATATACTTAATTTTACCACTTTTGTCTTTTAGTCTCCATACTGGTTTTATAAGTACTTAATCTTTTTCTATGCTTGCTTTTACCTGTGGATTTTCTCCTTCATAATTTTCTCCCAGCTATGGCCTTTTCTTTCTACTTAAAGGATTATCTTTTTAAAAATATTTTATTTATTTATTCATGAGAGAGACAGAGGGGGGTGGTGGCAGAGACACAGGCAGAGAAAGAAGCAGGCTCCATGCAGGGAGCCTGACGTGGGACTCGATCCTGGGTTCCCAGGATCACACCCTGGGCTGAAAGTGGCGCTAAACAGCCGGGCCACCCGAGCTGCCCTTAAAGGATTATCTTTAACATTTTTTTAAGGATGGTTTAGTTATGATGGGCTCCTTTAACTTTTGTTTATCTGGAAAACTCTTATTTTAAATATTTCATTTATTTATTCATGAGATACACAGAGAGAGAAGCAGGCTTCTTCCGAGGAGCCTAATGCGGGACTCTATCCCAGACTCCAGGATTATGCCTCTGGCGGAAGGCAGGTGCTCAACCGCTGAGCCTTCCAAGTGTCCCTGGAAAACTATTTATCCTTCAATTCTGAATGATTAACCTTGCCAGGTGTAGAATTCTTAGTTGTAGGTTTTTGTTTTGTTTCGTTTGTCCTTTCAACACTTTTAAAATTTCATGCCATTCTCTTCTGGCCAGCATTTTCTTCTAAAAAATTAGGTGGTACCTTGTGGAATTCCCCTTGTTTATTACCTATTGCTTCTCTCTTGGTGCTGTTAAGATTCTCTATCATTACTTTCTGACCTTTTAATTATTATGTGTTTTGGTGCCAACCTTCTTGGCTTCAAACTTTTTAGGGGGTGTGATTCCTGGACCTATTTCTTTGCCCTGTTAAGGGAATTTTCTAGCTGCTATATGTTCAAATAAATTTTGCTTTTTTTTTTTTTTAAGATTTTGTTTGTTTATTCATGAGAAACACAGAGAGAGAGAGGCAGAGACATAGGCAGAGGGAGAAGCAGGCTCCTTGTGGGGAGCCTGATGTGGGACTTGATCCTGGGACTTTAGGATCACACCCTGAGTCAAAGGCAGATGCTCAGCCACTGAGCCACCGTGGTTCCCATCCTTCTGAGAGTTCTATAATATGAAGTTTATTGTGCTTAGTGAGATTTCTGAGTTCCTATAACTTGTTTTCGTTTGTTAATTTTTATATTTTCTGTCCAGCTTGGTTGCTTTCTGTTACCCTGTCTTCCACATCACTGATTTGTTCTGCATCCTCTAATCTGCTTTTGATTACCTCTAGCATATTTTCATTTGTTACTGAATCCTACAGCTCTTGATTTTTAAATTTTTTTTTCTTTGTTGAAATTCTGAGTTTATCTATTCTTTCCTCAAATTCAGTGGGTCTGTTATGACCATTGTTTAGAACTTTTTCAGTCTTGCTGTTTATCTTCATGATGTTTAGTATTTTTCTGTGATTTTCTGGTTGTTCTTTCATTTGGGACATATTCCTGTCTCTTCATTTTGTCTCTATTTGTTTCTACATATTAGGTAGTTCAGCTATGTCCTCCTGGTCTTGAAAGTAGTGACTTTGTGTAGAAGAATTTCTGTGATGCCCTTTAACTCAGTCCCCTAGTCTCCAGAATTAGGAGCTCCAGGGGTGTCCCAGCATGTATCCCCCTGTTGTTGCTGTGGGCACATTGTTGGGGCTGGGTCTTGGCCATGCTGGCTGTAGTGACCTGCTTTGCCTGCTGTGGACATACTGGTCAGAGTTATTTCCTTGCATTGTTAAAACCCAGATATAGGAGCCATGAGATTGTGAGTGTTCAAGCCTGGCTCACATCCTGGTGGTTTGTATTCAGCACCTCTGACAGCTATGGTGCACTTTAGGGTAGGGCTTGATCCCTGTTCAGCCAGCTAAGGGGCCTGACTGTAGGAACTGTATGCATGTTGGTATAATGGGTTATCTTCCAACACCCAGGGCAGGAATCCTTTTGGAGTGGGGCACCAGTACCAGCTGGGGATGCCTGCTAGTGTGGTGGGGCAGGAGCCACTTTTGAGGGTAACCTGCCAAGGCATGCTGGTTGGGTGGGACAGATCTGAAAGCGAACATCAGGGCAACTCACATAGAGCCAGCAATGTAAATGGAGAGTGTTAGAACTAGTTCCCACAAGCATCTAGCTATCTGGGCTATGTGGCCTTCTCTCTATGACTAGTTATAGAAAATCTGCTCTGCCAGCATTCAGGTCATTTTCAGATATAGTTGTAAGTAAGCTCAGGATCCTCCCACTCTGCCATCTTCCCTGACCTCCTATATTTCTAGTATTTTCATCAGGAATATAGAAGTGAAACTTCTTCCTTTGCCTGGCCCTGTTTATTTTCAAAATTTTTTGGAAAGAAAGGAAGAAAAAAAAAGATAGTTAACTCTCTATAAGTTAGTTCTTTTCATAATAATTACACATAAAAACCATCTCTAAACTCAGTGACTTATTTCTCATTCACAATCTGTAGGTCTCTAAAGTTAGGTTAATCTAGGCTAGGTTTAATGGGACTTTGCTTCAGTATGTGGGTTGGATTCAGATCTATTCCATATATCTCTCTTCTTTGGACCAGCAATAATATGTATTTAAGGCATGTTACTTTCATACTGAAATACAGGAGTATAAGAACACAAATCAGACAATGTAAGCACATTCCAAACATCATACCATGTCATAGTCTAATAGCTAAGTTGTCAAAATGAGTCAAGGAGTAGGAAACTACATGCTGTCCACCATAAGACTAGAGAAGTAAGTTGGGGATAAGGAGGGAATAAATATATGCTGAAAAATAAATGACTACATGAACAAACTTATGGATAACAATCAGGTTTTCAAAGAAAGTAGTACCAGGGTGATTTTTTTTATAGGGTCTCAGTACTGGTTAAGCTTGTCTCTAAGAGGTTTAGACACATGTACTTAGGGTCCCTTTGTGTCTTCAGAGAGAAAATGAGACTATCCTTTCCCTTCAAGGCCCTTGGCCCATACTCTCCTTGCCTCACTATAAACATTTTTATAAAATCATCCTTGATTCATGCCTCAGGCCATATAAGCATGAAGAGAACAGCTTCTATTCCTTTGTAAAAATTTACTCCTTAATATTCTGGCTTTTTCCTATCATTACTCATACCATGAAACTAAACCATATAAGTACCAGAAATATCTAAATTGTCAAATTCAAAGCAATAGTGCTGCTTTAAATCTGTGCAAAGTTTAACGAGTTATTATTTTAGGTACCATAAACTATGACAAATGATAGAGATGCAAGATTGAACAATAATCATGATTCTTGCTTTATGGAAAGTAAATATAGTTGGGAATACATACAGACAAGCTATTATATAATAAAGTTTGTGTGATAGCATGAGCAGAGCATAGTAGATAATGGAAGAAAGGCATCAAAAAAGGAGAACCGAGCTTCTGGTTTTAGGAAGGGTTACTTAAATTGATACCCAAAAGGTTAGTGAGAGATAAAGAATAGGGTGTGTATATGTGTGTGGGTTAGGGTTCTCTCTCTTTTTTTTTTTTAAGATTTATTTATTCATGAGAGACACACAGAGAGAGGCAGAGACACCAGCAGAGTGAGAAAAGCAGGCTCCCTGTAGGAAACCTGATACGGGGCCTGATCCCAAGACACCAAGATCACACCCTGAGCCAAAGGCAGATGCTCAACCACTGAGCCAATTAGGGATCCCAGGGTTAGGGTTCTCTAAGCCAGAGAACTTGACATATACTGAACTCAATTAATGTTGAATGTTTGAGTAGATTAAAACTGTAATGAATTTGTTGAATCAATTCATTCTTCCATTTAACAAATACTAATCTCCTACAATGTTCTAGGTAGGTTTCTAGGTGTGGGAATTCAAACAGACAAAATACAAATAGATAAAATATGGTGAGAGATACTAGTTGGTCCTTTGGGAAAAATTCAAACAGGAAGGACAATGTAAGATGTTAGAGGTTTCATTTTAAATAAGTTGGCCAAAGAAAGGCTAAGAGGGTGACAAAATAGATGAGGAAGCAGGTATACAAAAAATAGTGGTGGAGCACTCTAGGCATAGCAAAGAATGAGTAGAAAGCCCTGAAGTGGAATAGTGGTTGGTGCATTCTAGGAGTAGCTAGGAGGTCTGTGTGACTAAAATATGTGAGCAAGAGACTGATGTACTTTGAGCTATGTTTTAATAAAATATCTGTCAGCTTGGTAGAGAATAGGCTATAGGGAAATGTCAGATAGCAAATATGTTGTAACAATCTAAAAATATCAGGTTTATTAAAATTGTGTTTTTAAAGATTTTTTTTATTTATTCATGAGAGACATAGAGGGAGAAGCAGGCTCCATGCAGGAAGCCCAATGTGGGACTCGATCCCAGGATCACGCCCTGAGTCAAAGGTAGATACTCAAACACTGAACCACCCAGGCATCCCTAAAATTAAGTGTTTATTGTTCACACAATACCCAACGTAGATGTTCCTGGATGGGTAGCTTGCTGAGATTACTCTCTTCTAATAGTGACATAAGGATCCATACTCCTACCATCTTGTGATAATAGTCATCTCCCACAATGAACCTCCATGGTATCTGGGAAAGGGAACAGGAGAAATGAGTAGTGCATAATTAATAACTTCACCTCAGAAGTGTGACCTATTCAGTTGCCTTCTATTGTCTGGAATTATTCACAGGATTCCACCTATGTCCTAGAAGGTTGGGAATTTTAGTCCTTGGTTGGCACCCAACTTCAAGTAAAATATATGTCTAGCAATTTCTGCCATAGGAAACAAGAACAAAGGCAGGAAAATCAGTTTTGAGGCCACTATAACAACATATGTGATAATAAATAAGGATTAGACTTAAAGCCTAAGAATGGAAGCAACTGTAATATGGATATATTTTGAATTGATATGCAAAGGATTGCATTGATATGTTAAAGGATTAGAGGTGGAGTAAAAGATCTTTTTAAAGGGGGTGGGGAAGGATAAATATTAACCAAATTTCCATAAGAGAAATGAGGAAAAGTATAGAGTAAGTAACTAGGAGATAAGGAATTTCAATTGGGCATATTAAATATAATTTGCCTGGAAAATATGTAAGGACAGATAAACACCATGCAGTTGGGCTTCAGTCTACAGTACATGACAGGTCTTGGGTGGATGTAAACATTTGATGAGGGACTCCTGGGTGGCTCAGTGGTTAAGCGTCTGGCTTTGGCTCAGGTTGTGATCCCAGGATCAAGTCCCACATCAGGCTCCCCGCAGGGAGCAGGCTTCTCCCTCTGCCTGTGTTTCTCATGAGTAAATAAATAAAATCTTTAAAAATTTGATGATGTTTATTCATAGTATTAGAAGCCATAAATCTTGAGAAAGTATATAGATGGAGACAAATGGGGTTCAAAAAGAATCTGGGAAAAGATGAAGAATCAATATAGTAAACAGAAGAAACCTATTGAGGTGAGAAAAAAATAGTAGATATGGTGCTCTGGAAGTCAAATGAAAGTAATCCAAGGAAAATAGAAAAATGTTTATTGTCACTAACAGATTTAATAAAAGGTTTAGGAATCAGATACCAGATTTAGCTAGGTGAAGGTCATTGATATTTCATTCTGGTAGAATGGTGGGTGTAATAGCCTGATTTGAGTAGGTTTAAAAGAGGAGAAACGTTCGAGACAGTGAAGATAGGCATCCTTCTTGATGAATTTATCTATAAATATATAATAAAGTAGTTGGAAGGCAAAGTAAAAAGAAGTGTTTGCTTGTTTATAGGTAAATGATGGGGCAAATAAGCCCACATTTACATGTTGCTAGAAATTGTCCAGAGTGAAGAGAAAAAGATCATCATTAAGAAGAGTGAGGAGAGCATGCTGGAGACTCTTCATTATTCCAGAGGGTATGAGATCTAATGCACAAGCAAAGGATTTGGCCTTAGCCAAAGCACCAAAAGTTCATTCATAGAAACAAAAGGAAAGATTGTAGGTACGTAAATAAATATGGCAATGGAAGTTTCTGGAAATGCTCTTCAGGTTCCTGCAGTTTTTATAATGAAATAGGAAGCAAGGTTATACATGGGCATGAGTTGTTGGAAGTTGAGCAAACAGGAGAAGGTCATAAATAGTCATTTAGGAATAGGAGAGGTATGACTGACAACAGTTAGGGCCTTACTGGTTTTAACTAAGGTGGTGATTTTGCCAATTAAGTGCCATGAGGAGAGAAAAGGGCAAGAGAAATGAGGGCATATGTAAGGGAGTGATTATGGTAATGTGCATGGAATTAAGCTGGATAAGATAATTAGGGCTGAAGGGTGTGATGAAAAGGAAAACATGATGGGATGTGAACACATATGAAGAACTGTCAGAATTGAGAAACTAGCTGTAAAGCTGGGCCATGGTGATGCAAGAGTGTAAGGCTTTAACTTAATACTATGGAAGGAGTTGAGTTATTGGTAATGACAAGATCTAGCTTAGGACCTTGAGAGTGGGTGACTGAGGAAAGACAGAGGCCAAAAGTCACTGGAAGAGAGGAGGCCAAGGAATGGCTAGGCCAGGGTATTGGAAGAATCCTCTAGGACTATATAGACATTGAAATCCTCAGGAATGATGTTGGAAGAGTTGAAGAAAATGAGAGCATGCTTACAAATTAAACCTTTAATCAGTGAGAGAGAGGGACCCATAGCATCGGTAGAGGTCCTCAGTGAGAGTCAGATCTAAGACTCAAAGCTGGGGGTTTCCTGGGAAGTGGGAGGGAATACAGTTTAGTAGCAGAACAAGGAAAATACGTACCATAGCTTCATGCCCAATGATAAAATGAGTGTGGGAGAGAAATCAGGTACCACTTGAGGAAAAACACTCTCAGGAGAGAGTTAGAGTTCCTCTCTAACAAGAGGGAAAAAGGAACATTCAAAGAAGAGGATGATGTTAAGTCTAGAGGAAGGGTCAGGAAGACTGGCCATGAGTCAAAGAAGGCCCAGTGGAAGGATTTCAGAAATCAGGAAGGATAGAAATGGGGGAAGATATGCAGACAAATGCAGACTGCAAGGGATGGAATCAGAACCTCAGTTCGCTATGGTAACTGACCCAGATGTAAATAAAGGCCACTGAAGAGTAGGTCTTGAGACCATCGGGACCAAATTAATGGTGAGCCTATTAAAGGTAAAGCTAGCAAAGGTCTTTCTAGAACAGTGTACTGGGGTTCCTTATTGACTTGTGTCAGGGTCTGAGAAGAGAGAGAGGCTAGACCCAGTTATTGAAAGGGAAGAGGAAATAGAACCCACCACATGCTAGAAGAGAATCGACTCCATTCTCATTTCCATTTGAAGAAAACAACCAAAAGCTCTACCTGCTGGTTTCAGGCGCCACAGAGCCTGCCAATCTCTCTAGCCTCTAATTTTTAATATTTTCAAAATTAGGCATACAGACCACCACATACTGCATAATCTATTAGTGAGCATAATACAGCACCACAGTTGAGAGAGTCAGACATCCTGTGTTCAGAATCCAGCCCTATGGGTGATGAGCAACATCTCTTATCTCAGCCCCACTTTCAGGTGAAACTTAGGTAACTGCACAGAGTTCAGGGGTTATTGTGAGGATTTAGTTAATTATTTGAAGCCACTGAAACAAAGCCTAAGTTAAGATGAAGTTCTCAGATACTTTAACATAGATTGTGGTGTATTATCTGAAAAAGAAAAGAAATTTGAATCCTACCTCAGTTTCTTCCCAGTTATCCAATACTAGGCAAGTTGTTCAATCTTTTAAAAATAAATGCATCTGTAATATCTTAAGAGTTGATGAGAAGTCCTAGGTCTTGTTTCATATGTGATTTGGATTATTAGTAAATTTGTCACTTGATGTATATACCAAATAAGGCCCGTGTTTTAATCAGATACCATAATACAATTTAATAAAATCTAGTAGCTTACATGGATCCCTGAGTGGAAGCATACATGGCGATGCAGAGTATAAAACTAGTGATTAAACATTACCATTTTGAATATTATCACAAAAGCATTTCTGGCTACATTCATTCTTGTCTAAACTAGATGAGGCATAAGTCAAATCATTTTGTACTTGGGGTCCTATTTCAGGACTATAAGCTTTTTGGCACCCCCTGACCCATGTGTCCAAGTAGTAAATGACATAATGGATGAATCTGCATCCATTAAATTTTGTGTTCCTTTTTTATCTGTATTAAATCCCTCAGATCAAGAACAAACAACTGCTTTTTCCCAACAAGAAATTATACCTTAAAAATGTTCATCAGTCTGTGTGCCTTACAGCCACTTCTCAGATGTCCCCTAGTCGTCGTTTTGCTCTGAGCAGTGGTTCTACTCCATACTGCTTAATGCTTATGACACCAACACTATGGAAACATTTTCTTATTCAGGAGTTAAGTGTTAAGGCTTTGAAGGCTCAGGAAGAGATAGATATTTGATGGGACAAGAGCCTTGGCCCCCCCAAGCCAACAGAGCTGTATAGAGTCTGTCCTTGTTTTTGGACTGAACCTTCAACATTGTGCATTTGGGGAAGGCTGAGACCTGAGTTTTGTTACGTGAAGTAACAAGGACAATGGTCATGGCAAAACTAGAATGGCTGATACAAACAAAACCAAAGCTATTGTGAAGAGATAGTTTTCATCTCTCAAAGTAATCCTGTGAAGATTAGAGGTGAATTCTTTAAGACCAGATAGTTCTCATTATTGCTTTGTAATTTAGCTCTCCTGCTTGGAATTAGTACACAAATATGCGAGATTAAAAAAGGAAAGATGTGAGCTATGGATAATGTTGATCTTTAGCATTCAATAATCACATTTATTATCAGATCATTTTATTTGTGCCTTATATTTTAAAGTGGCACAAAGTACTGAGTAAAAGAATTCATCAGAAGTGTTGACAAGATTTTTAATTCCTTCTGTTTCCTTTGATATTTTTCTTAAATAGAATATGTAAGCAATGGAAGCCATACGTAAAACATCTCAGTTTATGTTTATTCTGCTTTTTATTGCACATTTGAAAATTAATAATTCAATGTTCTAATATTAGCTGTCATCTTAGCTGTGATAAAATTAATAATTCATCAAAATATCAAACAAATGGTGCCTTTTTTGTTCTAGATGAGAAATAGTTCTTTCAGCTTTGAGAAACCATTTTTGAAATTTTTTTTAAGTTTGGGTCAAATATTTAAGCATTTAAGTTATGATTGTATTTGTTAGGCATAGAAATCTGTCTGTATCACAATTGATAAAAACCTTCCTCTTTTTATACTTGGTTTTTACATACCCTAGCTTGTTTCTTAGCAGATGAGCATTCTTAAGAAAAGCCACCTTGAAAGTCATGCTTTGGAAAAATGGAATATAAATGATTTGTTTGATTCTGGTCAAAACTGTACTCTGCCTTTTGTAGGTCAGAATTCACCGTAGTAAAATGATGGGTGCAATAATCAGGGACTCTGAAATTTTTTTCTGAGAATACATTTTCCTTTAATCTATTTGAATGTATTTTAAGTTAAAAACACTTGTTTTCAAAAATCTTTACTGTTTGTCTTACTTTAAAGACACAAGTTTTTGTCTTTTTAAAAATGCATCTTTATTGTTATGGGCTCCTAGGATTGGGGTTTGGGGTGATAGTAAAGCAGTTTATTCAAATCCACCTGTTTCATTCCCATATCTGTTCTTGGGTTAGTCACCAGGAGGCATTTATAGTGTCCAGCAAAAGCACTGTAGTTTGTATGAAGGTTCGAGTTTCTCTTTACTCAGCCTGTTTTACGAACCATATTTGCAAAATAGGAGATTTGTTGACAGCCCCACTATACATTCCTATCTTGCAAATCTTACAGGCTCAGGAGTGTAACAGGGTCAGGTGTGGTAAGGAGTAAAATTGTCCTTGGGTGAGTGTGAAGTTTTGCAAACTGCCTCTGCGAATTCACTCTTTTGATCTGTTGCTGCAACTCCAACTTCCCCAACATAAATATACATCAGTACTACTCCAGGGGCTTGTTAAAATGTGGAATCCCAGCCCAGTTTTAGATTGTCTGAGCTAGTGAGACTAGAGTAGAGCCCAGAATTCATACTGTAAAATAAGGACCCCAAATAATAATTCTAGTACAAGTGGCCCGCTCAGTGATGATCGATCTCGGCTGAATAGACAGTCCCGTCATTACTCCTAATACTAATAGAAACGTTAGGTTTTCATGATTGACAATGTGGTCACCCTACCGATGGAACCCACTTTGGGAAATGCAAAATCTGTGCCTCCTGGTGAACCATAACTCCCAAGTTGTAAGAAGCACTTGGGTGTTGTGGACTAGAAAGGATTGTCAGATTAGCAATAAACTTCTGCACCTTGAACTGGCTGTCTTCTTCCAGGGTTCCTTCCTTCCTTCTTGGTGACTCTTAATCACTGTCCAGGTTGCTGTGTTCCTTCTCTTTAAAAGTGCATTCAAACCTCATTACTTTGTGTTTGGATTATTCAAATAAGCATGGACTTTAAAGTTATTAGCATCCACACCAAAACATGGGGTTCTTGAACCTGTAAACCTAGAAGAATTTTTTGTATTGTAAATCTGCTTTGTGCAAAAGACCCTGATAAATGTCAATAGAAGCAAAATAAGATACATGTTAAAAAGCCTACCTTTACCTCCTACTTTTCACGAAGTGGCTATCATGGCAGCAAAGAGAAGCAGTCCTGAATGCTTCCCCTCATTTGATAAATTTTATTACAAGAATTCATTTATTACGGATTTTTCTATAAGGACTCTGAGTTCCCACTATATGGATCGTAACTATAGGTGCCAAAAAAGGAAAATATAGTCCACTCTCAAAAATGTAATCTAGAATAGCACACAAATATTTGATTAAATTGTGATATACTATGGAGTCATGTGGAAAATGCTATAGGAACACACAAGATGGTTAACTCATTTAATTTTTATTCCAAGAAATGCAGCACTATCTTTTTCATCGACATCTAGGTAATGGAAAATTTTGTCGGGGAATACATTAACAACAAAATCCAGCTGAGGACAGTAGTGATGAATAAGACTTCATGAACAATTATAATTTAACTCGCATTCGCTTAATAAGGACCCACTATGTGCACTCTACTTGGCCCTGAAGGTGATAGAATTATGACATCATTCTCTGCCCTCAAAAAGTTGAGAGTTGGCCCATAATATACAAAATAGAAGATGGTTTATATAAAAAGAAGAGCTTTGTTAACAGGATATAAGATTTAAGACAGATTTCCTATGGGCTGGGGAAAACTGTGACCTTCCAGACTATTGAAGGTTATATTCCAGCTCAGACTTTTAAAAAAATAGTATAGATTTGTCTGAGCATATTTTTCTGTGATAATTCCCTATCCAAAATATTTCATAAATGTTCTGACAAAGATAATATGATTCACTCATTTCTTCTGTTATCTTAGGTTTCATTTGATACAGATTAGAATAGGGGTCTACTCCCAATTCATTTTATTTAAGACCCAAAAAAATCTCCCCTGCTGTAACCATACTTCATATCTCTGGGTCTCATGCACAAATTTATAATATGATTCCTATTTAACTACATAATCCTTCAGAAACAGTCTTTAATGTCTGGTCTGCTCAGTCATCTCACATTAGATGGCAAGAACCTGGAGAACAGAGACCTTACGTTTTGTAGAATTTTCTTTATATATTTAATATACAATTAATTTATGTATTTATATATTTCCTCACTCATGCCTTCAATGGATCAGGCCAACTTTCTATTGTCTGGAACTGATTTGAGGGATTGATGGCTCTTAATCTAAAGTCAGAAATTATGGGAAAATAATAAATCTGTTCCCTAATTAGAGCTTTTTATTACAGTATGCCAGGGCTAAGATCTGAATTTTTATGGTCCCTTCAAATTCATGTTAAAATCCTAACCCAATGTGATACTCGTTAGTAGAGCTTTGGGTGGTGATTAGGTCACGAGAGCAGAGACCTCATGAATAAAATTAGTATCCTTGTAAAAGAGACCACAGGGGGCTGCCACTTGCACTAAGAGAAAGCTACGGCCTAGAGGAGGGACCTTACCTGACCCTGCTGGCATCCCGATCTCAGACTGCCAGGCTCCAGAATGGTGAGAAACAGGTGTCTGCTCTCTAGAAGCTTGTTAGTGAAGCCGTAATAGTCTAAGACAGGTACCCTGAAGCACACAGGAGCTACAAAGAGGAATTAAAATATAAGTAAACCAAGTAATCATAGTTTATTCTAAGAACCACATTTCAAGTTACATTAGGTTACATATTGAACAAAATCCCACTTTACATTCTTAATCCAATGAAACATTCTTGTTTCTTTTTCTGAGGCAGATATATAAAAGCTAAAATGGGGAACAGACTTAATAACTAATAATACAATAGGATTAAAAGACATTGGTCTTACGAAAGCAGGAACATTGCACACGTCTGGTACGTAACTTAAGTTCTCAGGACTACTTGTCAGAATTTCTCCTGTGTACCTCTAGGGCATATATTATCCCATAATATTTGGAACTGGCAAGTTAAATTTTCTTAGGAAATTTCAGAATTACAAACTTTTTGATCCAATTTCTCTTCTTCGTATCAACCACATATTTATTGAGCTTCATTTTTCGTTAGTATCAAAATCTATTGATTCACAAGATAAATATTGACCTGACCTTGCCTTCACCTCAGTTTATATCTACTTCTTAAGTCAATAAATCTAGAAACTGATTTGACAGCAGTCAATATTAGTTTAAAATTCTTAAAATAGCAGCTTTGCTATAAGGTAATAATTCAGTATTTTATAGATTCAAAGACGCAAAAAGGCAATGGAACTTACCAATTTGCTACATAAAGCTATTTCTGTGTCATTGGTTTCAAATAGAAGAACCTCACTCATGCCAAAGAACATCTCTACTCTGATGCCGATGTAACTTCTAATCTCTGACCCAAAGTATTTGAAATACTTTATCCCACTTGCTGGTGGCAATTGAATACTAGTGTCTTGCTTTGATTCTAATTATAATTAAGCTATGTAATTATTCTTCAAATGGCTGATGCTTTCTGTTGGGCTCAGTTCCCTCTGGACTGAAACTTACCTGGAGGTATAATAAATATAGTCAACATCCATACTGGACTTTGGAAGTTAAAGGCAATAATACATTTGTTACCTCATTAATCAGCTTGTTTTTATCTTTTCAAAGTCTAGGAGAAATAAAACCATGGGTCAAGATTTGCATATATTTATACTATAGATAAAGGAGGTAAGCTTAGGGGCCTAGTCATAACCAAAGCAATGTGTTCTACAATTTATTACTTTTTTTAAGGCCACAGCACTCATCTTTTACTTACACTACCTCCCAGTGCTTAGGGGGATGGATGACATACTCATACTTCAGAATTTCATAATGAAATCTCCCAAAATGCACTTAAAGCAAAGTTAACTTTAGTTTTCCACATAAGTAACAAATAAGGAAATCTCACTTTGGAAATGGCCTATACCCAGTGATGTTCTAAAAAAATAGGTTGTGATATTAAAATGTATTTAATCAGACAATCATTTAGAGATTGCATATAAATGCCTGTGAATGATGATATCAAAACAAAACAAAACAAAAACCACGTTATCCTATATAGAACATTTTCAAAGTGTACTGTGAAACAAAAGCCAATCTTATTAAAAGTTCCATTCTTGGGGATCCCTGGGTGGCTCAGCAGTTCAGCGCCTGATCTTGGAGTCCCAGGATTGAGTCCTACATCAGGCTCCCTGCATGGAGGCTGCTTCTCTCTCTGCCTGTGTCTGTCTCTCTCTCATGAATAAATAAGATCTTTAAAAAAAATAAAAAATAAAAGTTCCATTGTGAATGGCCATTTGGCTAGAAAGAAATCATGCACATTGGCCAAAGCATGCAAGGGAGATATAAATGCTTCAGGAAATACTGATATCACAGAATTCAAACCACATTAGAAAAGCTTGTGAGAGCAAAGGTAAATTTTAGTCTGAGGGTAGATATCCTACCTTGTTTATATTCACCGTTTTACATGTATGTAACATACTTTGCATATATGTGGTTCTGAAATTCATAGTTACCATGACAAACTTATGCAAATGATTTTTATTCTGTGTGGATGTAGAAGAGACTCAGTAAATACAGCAACCAACTGTAAGTCTTGATCATGACATGACATGATTTGCCACATAATATGATTAGAGCCAGGGTCATGAAGAAAAGCCTCCTAGGTAATTAGAATGATAAGGTTAGTATTATTCTTTCATTTATTAACTTTTAATCCCACTGTTCTTACAAGTTGCTATTTCATTTTATCCTGTACTATTTCTTATAATCTTTTCCAGCTCTGTAATTGTGTGTTTATCCTGAATTTAGTATTTAAAAAATGTTAATATCTAGTTGAAAAGAATTTAGATATTTTAAAATTATCAGTTATATAACTTCTGAGTTGGATTTTGGTAAGTGTTGATAGTAATACAAAAAGTAAAGAGAATAATAATCTTAACTTCTCTCCAAAAGGATTTTTAGAAAAGTTCTAGGGGACTCATCTAATTATTCAGCTCTCTCTCTTCTCCTATCTGAGAAACTGAAAATGGTTAAAGAGAGACCATTATTTTCAGAGAACTGGCATTTGAAATGCAACAAAATGTATTATCCCTTTACCTAGAATTCTTTATATTTTTTGTACTTAGTTTTGGTTAACAGAGTGCTGCTTACAGTATCTCTCATTTGTGTAAGTGAAAAATAACTATGTTTTTATTACTTAAAATATTACAAAAAGGGACAATATGCTAAAAATATGCAGTGAACAAATATCATCTGTACAGACTGGAAGAGAACCTTCATAAATTAACCTTATTAGTGCATTACTGTAAGCGAATGCCAAAAAAGCTCCTAATTTGCATTAAGATAGATTTTTCAGGTTGGCTGCATGATTTAATTAAAGAAAAGATTAAGAATCATTAAACAAGCTGCTCTACCTTGCAATAACAGAATTCATATCTGATTCAGGTTAACGAAAACACAGATGGTGATTCAGTAACTGTTGAGTTGCTGTAACAGAATGAAAATGATCCCATTAGTTCTCTGGAAATGTGAGGGAATTTGGAAATTAGTATGCAGATACATTGTATGGTGCTAGACAGCTTGGTCTGCTCGGATCATCGCTGATTATACTTTGTTTGGGTTGGCAACACTGAACTTAATAAATGAAAAAATGTTCCAGTATACCACAGTTGGAAACTGTTCAAGGTTGAAATAGGTGTGCAGGCTTTCAAAAGGAGAGAGTTAAGTAAACAAATGTCAATCAATTCAGAGCTGGCAACTTTTTTTTTTTTTCCTTTAAAGAATATGTCTGTTCTTGAGAAGCAAGTGTCATAAAAATGGAAACCCTTTACTGGATACATATGTCTGTGTGGTATTTATTATTACAAAAGTATTTTAAATGCGTAGTATCACTTTGAGAGATGTGCAAGCGTTTTAATAGCTTTTTTTTTCCCCTGGCAGAAATAGAAAAATTCAGTCACTATGAGGATTATTTTTCACAAAAAGAAATCAATATAATTCTGATGGAAAATGTTATGACAGGATAAAAAAAAAGTGTAAGTATAATGGCTATTAAAAGTTTAAAGGTGTCAATAAGGACCACAAAGTAATCCTCGAGGAGCCTTCTGGGAAAGAACAACTTAAACAAGTAGCATAGTCAATCCCAGCAGCTGACAGCAATGGCCATTGCATTCAAGAGCTCAACTACACAGCCAGCCTCCGTTTTTAACACCTGGTTCATGCCATCAGGCGGGGGTGCTCAGCGTCTGACCCTTTGGAACAAACCTCTGACTATGCAAAAGCCCAGCTGGACAGAGTCTTCAAGTCAAATGACCCTGTTAACTTATTACAATTAAAATGGAGGCGAGATGTTCTAAATTAAAATCTTCCCAGAATATTGAAATGCACCAAAAACCTTATTCTACAAATGCAAGTCCACCTTAAAACATTAAAAAAAATGGCATCAACTTGTAATGGACATTCCATATTTTCAGTGCTTGTGGTCATAACCCCCTTTTCAGAATTAGCACAAGGCTTTAAGCAGCAGACTTTGGCCATTACTATGTATTTCGTTAAACTTCTAAAGAGATTATATTGCCATTTCTCCTAAAACTTATTAGAACTTGATGCTTCTATACATTGTAGACTAACACTTGGGGATATTTAGAAGTATGCATATTACAAACGTGAGCATCTTAGTTACAAGTGGCCTCCCCCCTACTTCCCCCTTTATAAGTCCTTTCTCTGGCTTTCAAACTTGATCTTTAAGGAGATGATACTATTAAAAAGAAAGAAATGCTATGAAATATTTTTCACATAGTGCAGGATACAAACTTGGTATCTGTGACTATAACGGCCTTGATACACAACCATAACTTTTAACAGCAACTTTATCTGCTTGGTCTTAAAAAAAATCCATTATTTCCCTCCAGAAACTATACATGCTTAATATGCAATGTATCGAGAAATTCACTGGGTGTATGAGTTGTACCTGCCTTGTATGGTACTATTTTAACTTAAGGTACTTAAGAAAAAAAAAATTGATGAAGTAGCTATTTGCCACTACACTGTAGTGTTGTCCTTGTTACAGATCTACTGGGAGCCACCTTCACACTGTATGTACAGTGATCTCTTTAGCTACATTTAAACCTGATTATCTGAAGATTAAGATTTGTAGTCCATCTCCTCCCACACTGCTCAATAAGGATTTCAACTGGAGTTTTTTCTTTGTATGATGCCAGTTTTACCTCCATGTCTGAATATTCTGTAGAAAGATTAGAATTTGGAAAGTTGATACATGGCAATTTCTAAAATGCTATTTTAAAGTGACTTAAACCATTTCATTTAAAACAAGAGCCCATACTGTGGCAAATTGGTAGTTTTTTTTTTTTTTTCATTGTTAAACTATTTATAGGTGTTGCAGTATTAGCTCCACACTAACTTGGAGAAAAGTTGATCTATAAAAAAACAAGAACTAAGCAGTAGGCTTATTCTATAAAAAGTGTCACCATAGGATTCTTTATAATAAAAGTTGATTCCTGGTGGCTTTTATTTACATTATAGAGTAAAGCAAATATTTACTCACATTTTAGGAAAATTTTCCCACATGAGAAAGTTGAGTGTATAGTAGAAATCAAATTTCATAAATCATTGTTTAAAGGCTATTAAAATTAAAAATTTAAATATCACATCTGCAAAAAAGAATGAAGCCTTAATATTGCCCTTAGTTGCTGTGCATTTACTCATCATTTTTTAAGTCAGGATTTTAGAATTCTCTCCTTTATCCCACATGATGCATTAGCAAAGATTTACGTTATTTTAACAGTGCTGCTTTTGTTATTTTTCTTTTGCCAATTATCAACTTGAAATTTAATTATCAAAGTTTTCATAGCTAAACAGGATTTGAACATGGCACTTTCGCTACCAAATTCCATTATTTTCCCTTCAATAAACATTAACCCTAACTAATGCAGTAATTGTAACATTTGCTGTACTCTCTTGACTCACTGGAGCCATTTCATTGTAAATAATGCAGGTAAGGGGATTTCTGTATTCAATTTGTACTGTGCCAAATTGATTTCAACTTGTTGACATGTTGCCTTGCAAAGTGTTCTCTAACTGGTTTCTCACGTGTGTGGTCTCTTTTTCCAATGATGTACAATAGATGTAAGTACTGATCTCGGTCACCACCATGCTCAAGATGAGGAATAAATGCCTCTGGCACAAGCATCAAAATCCATAGGAGACAGGATTCAAGGTTTCCATTGGAGAGAGCCCTTATTCACAACCAATCAAGTAAGGAATATATTCACTTACCAATTCCTACCTGAACCACTTGTTTCCAGTAGGTGGTGGGGAATCAAGACTCTGTTCAGACAAAAGGTGGCCACTAATTATTCAGCAACCAAGTTAATCTGCTCACTTGCCCTGGAAGAAATTCTATTCTTGTTTTTTTTTTTTTTTTCTTTTTTTACCCTAGTAGAGCTGCTGTTTTACATGCTCTGCTTAAGACCGATCTGTTCTTACATAGAGGGAATTTCACCTATTGCAGAGGCAAAGTCTAAAAAATAAATTGGTGATGGGAGAAAAATGTTCAATTACCAATTATACTATTCATATGAGAAATAAAAGCAGGAGAAGGGAAGGAGTTTAATGGAAAAGAAAAAGGAGGGAGACGAAAGAAGGGATAGGGAGGGGAGGGAAAGGAGAAAGAAGAGGAGGAGAGAAGGGGGGAAAAAGTCAAGGTTTAAAGAGTGATTAATTTTAAAAAACCTCCAAAGAGGAAGTGGGAACAGGTTGTGAGAAGGCAGGTGGGAAGACTCTGGTAATCCATATGCCAAAACCAAACTGTCACGAATACAGAGTTTATTCTTCCCCTTTTCCCCAGTCAACATCTTACCCCATTCCTCTAACTTTTCATAGAAATAAATGGACTTAAATGTGAATACTCCTTCCCTGACCGGGTTCTCGATTATTCCCCAGCCCACAGACCAGCTCTTGTATAGAAGGTGTCAGTAGGGTCATGAGGTCAGGGCCATCATCTAACAGACTACCAGGGGCAATGAAACAAACAGCAGTAATCCATATAGGCACGCTAGAGGTAGATCAAAGAGGTCTCTGAAATCCGTGAAAGGTCTAGTAACAAAATGAACAAATATCTTGGTAGTTTGCTTATTTAGATCATCTTATATTTTGTAACTATAATTTCTATAGGGATCAAGAAAAGATATTAATACGTAAAGAGAAAGTTATTTTCTTTATGTATATATTTTAGGTTTCTTCTGTGGGATAGCATCCCAAAGGACCAGAGCTTCAAACAGTTCTATTCTCTGCTGCATTATATGTTCTTCTACACACTTACTGATCAATAGCTCCTGGCCACCCCAACTCCCCTCATAATAGTTCCGAAGAACCCATAGAAGCAATTCCTCAGTGAAGCCTCTGAGCCTAAAGCTGTGCTGACTGCATGCTCATAACCCTGGTTAAGTTGCATAAATGTGACATCAACATGAAAACAAATGAGTTGAATATTCAAGACAGTATGGAATTGGGCATAATATCTACAAGAAGCTGTTATAATAATATACAATAAAATATTAAGCTCTCAATACATATTAGCTATCATTAAAGTTTTATTTAGGAAAAGTATATGAGGAACTATGTGGAAGGATATGAAGAATCCTGTGGCTCAGTGTGTGAAAACTGAAATTTTAAACATGAAAATTTTCCTTTTTCTCCTGAGATACTTTTTTTCCTCTATAATCTCCCAGAAGTAGATCTGAATGGCAGGTCTAGAATTTTCACAATGTCAAAATGGGAAGATGAGCTCTTTAGCTTGCTTTGCCTCTGGAGAAAAATAGAGGTGAATTTAAGTGGTCTACATTTTCCTGGGATGGAACTGATTCACTTTTAATGAAAACGGAGTAATTCCATTCAAGCCATTAGTTTCATTATTTGGTTCTCCTTACTATACACCATGGCAATAAATATGGAACATAAAATTGGGGAAATTAGAAAAATATTCCCCAAACAATGTCTCCAGGAAGTAACTGTTGTAACTGTTAGAATAATTAGCAACTTCCAGTGACAGCTCTAGTTAATAAAGATTACAACTCTAAGTAGGTCCTAAAAATTTAGAGCCTTTGGCAATAGGATCATTGTACTTTCACATGAGATGTCTCCCTATCATTGTAAAGTGCTTTTTAGGTCAAGTTGATTGATCCTAATACTGGGGAATGTTAAGAAATGGATGTATTTTTTAAAAATATTGAAATAATTAAGCTGTACAGCACATTCACATACTCAACAGCATGGTTCTTGGTCCATGTCAGGTACAGATGGATACAACTCAATCATTTTACAGATGGCTACATAGAGATCAAGACAGATTTTAATGGATTTTTGAAAATCACAGAGCTAAAGGTCTATATTAGGATGAAACTTAAATTTACAAAAACATAGCTAGATCAAAAGGTCAAAATAACAAGTATGATATAGTCAGAGACAGGTCCCTCAAAAACCGTTGAAATGGTTATCCAGGACCCAGTTACTAGATGGTTGGTAATTCACCAACAATCTTTGTGATTCAAAACAGAGTCAGGTGTTCACAATGAAGGTAGTATTTTATAGCGCATCTTTAAAAAGAGCTGCTGAACTGCCATTAAATACTTTTCCTGGGAACTGGTTTGGGGGTGTTGGCCTCAAGCCTAGTAAGACCTTATTTACATAAGGGTCCTTCTTTGAGAGATCCAGAACACTGGTGCCTATGGCTGTATAATGCCTGTTCACCCTTTCTGTCAGGATTTGTGAGTGGGCACAGGTTAGAGCTGCACTTCCAGCGTTCTTGGGTCAGAGGAGGTGAAAATTCCAATGGGGATACCTGGGGGGTCCACATGGAGATGAGGGCCCACACATGGCCTTTGGGATTCCTGTTGAAGACCAGGGCAAGTCCTGGCAGAGCATGGGCTCCAGCATGAAGAGTTTAGGAGCAGTGGACTTTGGAAAGAAAAGGGGCAGTCAAAGGAATAAAGATGCAATATCCACACCCCAAAATATTGTCAGAGGAGCCCTGCAAGGCAGGAAGAATAGATGTGGCCAGGAAATGACAGAGTCACAAATCTTCCCACCAGAGGGTCTCGATGCTGATAGACAATGCACCTGCCACATGGGACTAGACTACCCCACAGTGCCGTGCATCTCCTATGGACCTACGAGGGGTCGGGGGTAACGATGCTAGGGGAGAAGGAGACCTGGATGGCAGGGGAAAAAAAAACAACAAGAAGCCTGGACTGCCCTACTTTCTCTTTTTGCCACAAGTAAACCCTGGGCTCGGGGAGAGAAGATATAGTGTCAGATCAATTTAAGAATCAGGATTATCACGAAGAACGAGTGTTCTATTTTCTGAATCGAGACTAGGTTTGTGACTTAGAGCACCCAGAGGAGTTTTATGATCAGTGAATACCCAGAGGGGAAATGGACTTGCTGGAAATTCTCTAGTCAGAGAAAGCCTTTCCCAGTCACTAAATAAACTTAAAGGGATAGTGGCGGCCAAAAATATTTTGCTTCTGTTTCAAACGTTCTGCACGAGCTTATAGAACTATACACTAATGCAATTACTAGGCATATAGAAAAATACACATTATACTTATTGATACAGTATTAAGCCATAAAACATTTCCAAAGTAATTCAATAAATTTTGCTAGAAGACTAGAAACCTATTTTCAGATTCTTCTGTCCCTTTAGTTAGTAGGAATCAATGCAACTACGTATTAACTTATTTTAGAGCAGTGATTCTCAATTGGGGTGACTCTCCTCTGGATATTTAGCAATGTCTGGAGACATTTTTGGTTGTCACAACTGGGAGCTGCTGCTTGTATCTAGTGAGCTGAGACCAAGGATGCTACAAAACATCCTACAATGTGCAGGATAGCCCCTGTAACAAAGAATCCTTCAGTCCCAAATGACAATCGTTTCCTGATTGACTTAGAGCATAATTAGGTAATGTAAGTTAGCCAGCAAGGCTGAGAAAAGACACTTAGCAAAGGTTGGATATTTAACAAATGAAATCCAGATAGCCAATATACTATCTTCCCACATTTCCACTGGCTACTTCTTGTCAGTTCCATCTTGCAGCACTTCCTTCTCTGATCTATTCTTGGAGTACTTTAGCACTCCCTGAAGACTTCCCTATTCCTGGGTCCCTAATTGGTGTCACCTCTTAACCAATTTGTGAAATAGACTAGATGAAATGATCTTCTGGGTTCCTTCTATCTCTGACACTGGTAAATCTATGAATCTTGCATTTTTTCCTTTTAATGGAAATCCACAAAGGGGGGGGGGTAGCTAACTAAAAGACCTATTATACACAAACAGATCCATTCATAAAAACCTCAACAAAGGAGTTTTTTTTAAAGATTTTATTCATGAGAGAGAGAGAGAGAGGGAGAGAGAGACAGAGAGAGAGAGAGAGAGGCAGAGACACAGGCAGAGGGAGAAGCAGGCTCCATGCAGGGAGCCCAATGTGGAACTCAATCCTGGGTCTCCAGGATCACGCCCTGGGCCGAAGGTGTTACTAAACCACTGAGCCACCTGGGCTGCCCAAGAAAGGGAATTAGAAGGAACATACCTCAACATAATAAAAAATCGTATGAAAAACCCACAGCCAACATCATACTCAATGGTGGAAAACCTGACGGTTTTTGCTCTAAGATCAGGAACACGACAGGGCTGTCCATGCTCACTTTTATTCAAAATAATATTGGACGTTTTAGCCACAGCAATCAGACAAGGGATCCAGATTGGTAAAGAGGAAGTAGAACTGTCACTATTTCATATTGCATACTATATATAGAAAACTCTTAATAGTTTTTTGGTGGAGTCTTTAATGAATTCATGGAAGTCACAGGATACAAAAGTCAATATACAGAAATCTGTTTTTATACACTAGCAATGAAGTAGCAGTAAGAAATTAAGAAATCAATTATATCTACAGGTTCACCAAAAGAATAAAATATCCAGGAAAAAACAAAACAAACAAACAAACAAAAAAACCAAGGCAGTAAAAGATCTATACTCTGAAAACCTTAAGACACTGATGAAAAAAATTGAAGATGATACAAACAAATGGAAAGTGATTCCATGATCAGAATTGGAAGAATACTGTTAAAATGTCCATATTACCCAAAGCAACTTATGCAAGGTCTATCAAAATACTAACGGTTTTTCACAGAATTAGAATGATCCTAAAGTAACAATCTTACTGCTCTTGGAATGACTAGTACCAAAAGGAGAACAGGGTTGACAAGAGTGTGGAGAAAAGAAAATCTCGTGCTGGGAATATAAATTCACGCATCCACTGTGGAACACAATATGAACGTTCCTCAAAAAATTATATATGACTACCAAATAATCTTTACCCGAATAAAACAGAAACACTAATTCAAGATTTCAGTATCATTTGTAATAGGCAAGACAAGGAAGCAACACAAGTGTCCTAGATAGATTAACGGATAATGAAGATGTGTGTGGGGGGGTGTAGTGGAATATTGCTCAGCCATAAAGAAGAATGAAACCTTGTCATTTGTGGCAACGTGAATGCACCTACAGGAGGTCCATACACTTGTGTATGCTAAGTGAAGCAAGTCAGAGAAATATAAATACCATATGATTTCACTTATAAGAAATCTAAGAAGCAAAACAACTGAACAGGCTCAGATACGGAGAACAAACCAGTAGTCGGCAGAGGGGAGGTGGGTGGGGGGATGGATAAAATAAAGGGAATTAAAAGTTACAAACTTCCAGTTATAAAATAAGCTACTAGGATGAAAGTACAACACAGGTAATAACAGAATACTGTAATAATGGTATTTGGTGAGGTGACTGAATTTATTATGGCAAGCATGTATCGGTTGTCAGATCCCTATGTTGTAGAGTTGTATAAACTTTGCTAAACCTAATACAACCTTGTGTGTCAGTTATACTTTGATAAATATGTACAAATAATCTGATACACAAAGCAATCGATAAAAGTACATTTATATGGGCTTTTGGTATCAATACATTTTCCAATTTGATTAATTATATGGAAAATATAGTAGTTCTGCCTTTTATTCTAATATTCTGATTTAAGGGTGATGCAAAGGGTGAGCTCATTAGTTCTGGTTTCTAGAAGCTAAAAGGTATTCAATGAATGTTTTTAACATGAAATAAGATATTTCACACTGTTATTGGGGAATCATCTTCTGTGATTTTAGAGGATACATTTTTCTGGGGGGATGAGGAAAGTTCCCTCCCTTCACTCTGGACATATTTCTGAGCAAGTAGAACTATTTGCCTATAAGCTCAGCTCTGAAATGTTAGTAATCAGGGCTGAGTGGTTAGTGAAATCAGTGGCTACTCTCATGAGCAACCTATCTACTTGATAAGACAACCTTGGCTAAATTGATTAGATGTCTGAAGATAGATCATTACTCTTCCATTTAGGGAAGAGCTGAATTTGGAAGTTGAGCCCAGAGGGAAAATTTAAATTCTAAAAATGCTTTGATTTTACATAAAATCTACTAAAAATCTCTTCTGTTTACTCTGACCTTTTGCCTGCTTTATTAGATACATAAGGAAATTTGTTATTCTTCTACAACACACAATTGTATTAGGAAGTTTAAGATGTAAAGAGATCCAAACTATTTCATATCTAAATATCCATTTCAACAAAATGAAGAGACACCTTTAAGTTGAAATAATCTTGAAAAGGAATATTGTCACCAAAATGACCCCTCTAATTATAAAAAATTCAGTGTTTCTGAAAAAAATGCTCAACATCACTAATCACTAGGGAAATGCAATGAGGGATCATTTCATACCAGTTAGAGCATGAATATCAAATGAATAAGTGTTGACTAGGAAGTGAAGAAAAGGGATTCCTTATATACTGTTGGTAGGATGTATGGCTGGTGCAACTACAGTATAAAATGGTCTGGAGGTTCCTCCTAAATTTAAAAGTAGAGATAGCAATTGATCCAATAATTCCACTACTACATCCTTACTCAAAGAAAAGGAAAACAAATTTAAAAAGATAGATGTACCCCTTATGTTTATTACAGCATTATTTATAATAGTCAAGATATGGAAGCAACCTAAGTATCTATTGATGGATGAATAGATGAAAAAGTTGTGGTATATATACACAAAAAGTTGTGGTAAATATACAAAATGGCATGTCACACACACACACACACACACACACACACACACACACACGAGTTCTTGCCATTTCCAACATGGATAGACCTAGAAGGTATAATGCTACAATGAAATAAGCCAGGCAGAGACAGACAAATACCATACAATTTCACTAATACATGGAATCTAAAGAACAAAAACTAAACCCCAGAAAGACTCACAAATCTAGAGAACAGAGTGGTGGTTACCAGAGAAGGGAGAGTGGGGGGAATGTGCAAAATAGTCGAAGATTAAGATATGTAGACTTCCGGTTATAAAATTAGTGACAGAGATGAAAAGAACAGCATTGGGAATATATTCAGTAATACTGTAATAACACTGTATGGTGACAGACTGACTACACCTACATGGTCAACATTGGATGATGTACGGAATTTTTACATCACTAGGTTGTATACGTCTGAAACTAATGCTGTACATCAACTCTGCCTCAATAATTTTTTGAAATTCAATTTTGATAAATTAATCTTAATCCAGAGAAGTAGCAGTATAAGAATTTATGATTTCAGATTGCAAATTTTGCATGTTTATTTGCACTCTGACATAGAGTATGATCATCCAACCAAATAAGCTTTAAAAATGCTGACCTTATCTCTTCCTGTCCCCTCCTCCTTTCCCCTTTCCTTTTCACTCACCTCCCTTTCCTAACAGCACTTATTTTGAAATTAGTTGTTTTCCTAACTAGTTAATGAAGAACATGAAATCCCTGAGCTACCTAATGTTATCCTGAATTGCTACAATTCCATGTATATGCTAGGTCTATAGTATACAGCCCTTGGGTCTTTTTTTCCCTCTAAACAACATTAATTTTTTGTTTGTCCTTTTGTGTTCTGTTAGTCCACATTAGAGATCTTGTGCCACATTACTGATTTGCACCATTCCAGTCAGATCACACGTAATACAGCACAATTCAGCAGGAGTGATCATAAAAACAGAATTATCTTTCACCCTAGGAGGTTTGCCCTTCCTGGTAAAGGTTGAAAGAAATGTATGGAAGCTCATGCTAATATTGCTTACAGCTTACCAGGCTGTGAATACTGCACAACTTTAGTAAGGGCAGCTCACTGGGCATTTTTGAGTGGGCTGAAAGGAGCGTTGGGAGGAGATAGAAGTAAAAAGTACCTGCCAGCAAAACCCATAGTTATGGGGTGCCATCAATACATAAGCCTTAAAAATACCAGCATTATTCAATTGCCAAAGTGCTCTAAGATGAAACACTTAAGATTTCAAATTCAAGATGCATCTTTTTTCTTTTATTTCACTGTTCTTTGGGAAGAAGACAACACTTAAAAACATTCATTTGTCTTAATACTACTGTGTTTCCATAAAACAAAAAAACAAAAAAACAAAAAAACATTAATTCCAAAATGAGTTTAGATGGGACCTAAGGGTAAAGATAGAATAAAACTAAAAACTTAATGCCTCTTTCCCACAGTATCTCCTTTCTGCTCCTGGAAAAAGAGGAAGACTTCCACCACCTCAACAATAATATAAAAAAAGGTTAAGTGTGATATGGAAGCCAAGGATAGAAAATGCAAGATTTGTGTATAACTTGCAGTTTTGCTGGGCTGCTATGCCTTCTTCCTCATTACGCAGAGATAGTGCTGCAGAGACAACATGAGTGCACAGAATTTAAAGAAACTGTCCAACTTAGACTGAAGGTGTGAGTAGCTGCCTGGGTCAGAGAGGATCACAGAAAAGCTACTGGGAGAAGTTTCTACCTATCGTGACAAGATCTCAGGGGACAACGTATAAGGACTCTCTGGCCTTCCCCAATTATATAAAACCTGAGTTTGGTGGGGGGTGAAATCATAAAAAGTAGTACACAATTTGGGGGTGCCTGGCTGGTTTAGTCAGTGTAGCATGGGACTCTTGGTCTTGGAGTTGTGAGTTTGAGCCCCATGTTGAGTGTAGAGATCATGTAAAAAGATCTTTTTAAAAAATTCAAAGGAAGCTAAATATCTCATGTAGTAAAGTGGAATTAGAATGGGATATAAAGAGAAATAATATTTTTGGAATATAAAGAGAAATAATATTTTTGGAAGTATATATGGGAGGGCATATAAAAAGCCCCAGATGCCATGTAACCTCCTCTTCCCCAGCTGTCAACATTGGTGCCGTAAGCATCCTAATATATTACCTATTTGATGCAGATTCAGGTTCAGGAAATCCAGGGTGAGGCCTGGGATGCTGCATTCCCAACAGGGTCCCATGTGATACTTGTGTTGCCGGTCCATAAATACTTCAAGTAGCAAAGAAACAGAAGATATTAACAAGCAGATCTGGCTTCATGATAGAAACATGTTTTAAGTTCAACCAGGAAAAGAAAGAGGGGCAACAGGGGAAAAGGGGAGAGTGTTTGATTGTTTCAATGTCCTAGATCATTGCTCCTATGTTCCCTACTATCGCTGCGTCAAAATCTAAGAGCAGAATCACAACCTCCAGCAACACATACATACCGCAAATGACCTCTGCCCTCTCCCCTTCAGTCCTCTACTCCCCCTGATACACCACACACACACACACACACACACACACACACACACACACACACACACACTTTCTGACACAGAACTACTCTTAACACCTCTGACTACAGAGAAAGCATATTGTGAAGGTGAAGACAACCTATCCTTAAATAAGATGGCCAAGGGCACAAGGGAATTTATCGTTATATTAAAACAAAGTAAAAGCTTGAAATAAAGACTCTGTTAAGCCAAAGCAAGAAAAAAAATGAAATGGAAGGCAAAGTATACAAAAAGATGTTAAAGTAAAAAAATAAAGGAATATAACATGAAAAAAAGCAGATGAAGACCTCAGTCTAGGAGAAAATATAAACACAAAGATCCAAATAACCTATCCTATAAGCAATTCACACTACAGAGGAATTTAAACTGGAGCAATTCAGAGACGAAGGACTTAAAAATAGCTGAAAATTTTGCATAGCTAGGAGTAAATAACTATAAATAAATGTAAACAAAATAAAAGAATGTGTATGTAACCCATACTGCTAACAGTTGAGGGAGGCTTCATAAAATCTGATTGCAAAGAGATGAGGATATTGAAGAAATAATAAAGTAAAAAACATACAGATAATACAAGAATATTTAGTACTACTAAATTAGAGATGTGGACATAAAGTGCTCAATGATTTAACAAAACTTCCCAGTTAATGACATTTAGTTATATACACAAATTTATGTCAGGTTTTATCAATTCAATAAAAAGGTAAACTGAGGCAAGTTAAATGCATATGGTAGATATAGCTAGATTACCCTGTATATAAATGAAATCTAACTGAAGAAAACTACAATTGAGCAACTTACAGGCACTAAACATTAAGGGTAACTAGCAAAATGGACAAGACCATTTAAGTAAACCCTTCTCAGGAAATTACTGAAAGATGGGCAAACAAGAGAGTAATCCAAGAAAGACACAAAATCTAATAAAGGAAGGCAAATTGAATCTTCAGACAGATGGTGAGGGGGACCTAGGATGATAGCGGTGTAGCAAGCATGAAGAATAAACATATAATCCAGATTAGTAGGCTCAGGGAGGGATGTCCTAAAGACTATGCAATTGACAGACAACTGTTGCGTTTGGACATAATTGAAATGAGGTTTCACTAGGGTAAGATTTTGGAGAAGAATTAGTAATTAATACGTGAAAAACTAAGGAAACAAAAAGAAAGATAATTATTAACTCCAGGGAAAACACTAAGTTGTTTGTTCAACTTTTGTTCAAGACAAAAAAAAAAAAAACTTAGTTTCCTATGTAGATGTTTTGTTAATACCATTCACATAGTAAAAATATGAAATCTGATAATCATATTGATATTATATATCAGATCAAAGAAGTATAATCATGTAATATTTGTATTAGCGCATTTAAATACACAGGGTAGATACTTTTATCCCATTTTTTTTAAGGAATTTATTTATTCATTCATGAGAGAGAGAGAGAGAGAGAGAGAGATGTGCACAGAGACACAGGCAGAGGGAGAAGCTGGCTCCATTCAGGGAGCCTGATGCAGGATTCAATCCCAGGTCTACCAGGATCATGCCTTGGGCTGAAGGCTGTACTAAACCGCTGGGCTACTGGGGCTGCCTTTATCCCATTTTTTTTTTTATAGAGGAGATTGTCTAACTTTATATTTAACAGCAAGGAGGAGTATTTTCTTCAAATATAAGAAAGGCCCATTGGTGTTGCAGTAATAAGTATACAGAAAAAGTCAATCCTAGAATACATTCTGGTTAAGCTATTGAAATTTAAGAATTATTAAACAATTTTTAGGCAACTTAATAGGAATAAAAGGGAGGCTACTATCAGCTAGTATTCATTTATTCATTCCACAAATGCTTTTGGAGGACATCCCTGAATAAGGCTTTGTTCAGGTCACAAGGAAAAAAAAAATAGACAACACTATCTGCCCTCAGAGTTTATTTTCTCACCAATTTAATGCCGAAAGACAGTGGAACAATGTGTAAAAGTTCTAATATTAAATGCAGATCCAATACTATTTAAATATAGCAGAAAAGACAAAAAATCCCACTCCCCAACATTAAAATGATCAGAAAATTCAGCACCCATGAGGTCTTTTGGTTCAAGCCAATCAAGAGTTAGTTCCAAATAAATAACTCAAAAATGAACTGTGGTGAAAGAACCATTTAAATTTCAATAAACTTAAATGTAAACCTATTTTGAAATAACTGAGAATTTCATTATGTAATGAAGTTGATTTTAATGTCACATAATTACTTACAATTTAAAGACATTAAGAGCCAAAGTAGGTAGGTAGTAGGTCAAAAAGTACATCTTCATTTTTCTTCTTTTTCTAGTGTGTTTTAAAAAATATATTGACCTTAGTTTCTTAATTTTTGTAAGATTTACTTAAGATATTTTTAGTAATTTGTATGTCTAAGAGTGATTCAAAATACATTCAGAGGTAGTTAAGAAAAGATGGCAGAGTAGAAGGGTTGAGAGCTCATCTTGTCCCACAGATATGCTGAGATAACAGCTACATCTGTAAAATCAACTCTAAAAATGACCTGAAGATTAACAGAACAGATATTTCCCAATTAATCATAGAGAGGAGGCCACATCAAGAAAGAGTAGAAAGGGTGAGACATGGTTGGAAACCAAATCCCCCACAGGAGTGACCACAAATGGGAGGGATATCATAAGCATGGAGAACTTGAGAGAATCAGATCTCACACCAGTCATTTTTGGCACTGGGGACTCACACTGGGGATACAAGTCCCGATAATATCGGGCTTTAAAAACCAGTAAGGTTTAACTTTAAACTTACTGAATTTTAAAGTTCCATGTCCAGAGAGCCAAAGGGCAATAGAGAACTGAGCTCCTACCCTGAAAGAATCAGAAAAACTAACTTAACCTGAGATACAGCATAAAAGCAGCAATCTGAGAAGTACCTGCTGTACATGTGAAGTAAATTTATTGACTAATCTTAGAATGCATGTAGGAGGGGGAGAGATCTTCAGATTTCTTCAGGAATATAAGTGTTGACAAGTGCCATTTCTCTTTCCACCCCCCAGCCTAGATAGCCAGACTCTTGCTGGAGCTAACTCTAACCCTCTAATCATGTGGTGTGCTGTATGACACTATGCCCTACCCTGGCATTTCCTTGTGGATGAGCCCCCTAAACTACTGTTGATAGGCATCCCTCCAAAACTGCTCCTGCCCTGCCACATCCTGAGAACAGCCCTAGTTAGGACCTATGGCACAACAAAATGACTTTTGCCCTGGGAAGGAAGGCAAATAACACTACATCTCAATGTGCCCACAATTCCCACATTCCCGACTCCCACTGGCAGTGCAGAGAATAAGCCCTGCCCTTTGGGGTACTTGCAGTTGTGGCAAGAATGCTAATTATAGATGCCTAATCAGATTGCTGGCCCCTCCAACCAACGAGCATCCTAACAGATCCCTCAATGGTACAGGGGCCAAATCCTGCCAATTGCACCAACACAGGCAAGACGGTCATCATAGCCAGGTGGGCTGAAGGTGATCATGGCTCAGTCACAACAGTAGGACCTACACAGTCCACGGAAGGGACACCACTATAGAGCACCTAATTCTGGAGACCTGAGGGATTGAGCTACAGAGCATTACAGAACTTTTTCTACACAAAGCAACTATTCTCAAAAACAGATGTGGCTGAAATACCAAACACATAGAAACAAACACAGAGTTAGACAAAGTGAGGAGAAAGAAGAACATGTCCCAAATGAAAGAATAGAACAAAATCACCACAGAGAAGCTAAATTAACTGGAGATAAGCAAAACACATGATAAAGAATTCAAAGTAGTGGTCACAAGGATACCCATTGGACTTAAGAGTGGATGATCTCAGGGAGAACTTTGGTGAAGAGATAGAAAAAATCTAAAAAAAGAACAAATGAATCAGCAATGAATAATTCAATAACTGAAATTGTAAAAATGCACTAAAGGGAATCAGAAGATTAGAGGATCCAGAACAACTCAGCAATCTGGAAGACACTGTAATGGAAAGCAACCAAGCTGAAAAGCAAAAGCAAAAGCAAAAACAAAAACAAAAAACAAAAAGAGAGAACTCAATGATATCAACAAGTGTAGTAACATTCACATTATTGGGATACCAAAAGAAGAGAGAGAAGGAGGCAGAAATTTGAACAAATAACAGAAGTTTCCCTAATCTGGGGAAGGAAACAAATCCAGATCTAAGAATCACAGAAAGCGCCCAAGAAGATGAACCCAAAGAGGTCCACACCAAAATGCGCAATAATTAAAAGGGCAAAAAGTAATGATAAAGAAAAATTTTAAAACATCAAGAGAATGATAATATTTACAAGGGAAACCCCTTAAGTCTATTAGCTGATTTTCAGCGTAACTTTGCAGGCCAGAAGGGAGTGGCATGGTATATTTAAAGTTTTACAAAGAAAAAAGTTCTACAAAGAAAAAAAAAATACAACAAAAAATACCCCGCAAAGTTATCATTCAGAACTGAAGGAAAGAAATAATTTCCCAAACAAATGTTAAAAGGGTTTATCACCACTAAGCCAATCTTATAAGAAATGTTAAAGGGAATTTTTTAAGTGAAGAGAAAATGCCATAACTAGAGGAAAATTATGAAAGAAAACAATTATGGTAAAAGCAAACATAGAATAAAAGGAAGACTAATCACAAACCAGTGTGGAGGTTTAAACAAAAAAAAAGGGGGGGGGGGGGCAAGATTAAATCTACAAAAACCAGTCAAAGGAAATAAAATAAAAAGGCATAAAATAGGATATAATATACATAAAAAGTGGGGGAAATAAAATTTCATGCTTCTGGAATATGTTTGAACATGAACAACTTTTTTTTTTTTTAAGATTTTACTTATTTATTCATGAGAGACACAGAGAGAAAGAGAGGCAGAGACACAGGCAGAGGGAGAAGCAGGCTCCATGCAGGGAGCCCGACATGGGACTCGATCCTGGGTCTCCAGGATCAGGCCCTGGGCTGAAGGCAGCACTAAACCACTGAGCCACCTGGGCTGCCCATGAACAACTATTAACTTAATACAGACTGCTATATACATAAGATATTAAATATGAGCCTGATAGTAACCACAAATCAAAAAACTGTGATACATTAAAAAAAAAAAAAAAGCGAGAGAAAGGAATCCAAGCACAACACTAAAGAGAACCATCAAACCACAAGAGAAGGGAACAAGAGAAATGAGGAATAGAAAAGAACTACAAAAACAACCAGAAAATAAGTAACAAAATGGCAATAAGTACATACCTATCAATAATTACTTTAAATGTAAATCAAGAAAAATAAATAAATGTAAATCGACTAAATGCTCTCAAAATACATAGCATGACTAAATGGATAAAAGACCCAAACCTAAATGTATGCTGCCTGTAAGAAATTTATTATAGCTATAAAGATATAAAGTCACTTTCACAGACTGCAAGTGAGGAATAGACATATTTACCATGAGTGGAAAAAAAAAAACAAACACAGGGTGGCAATACCTAGATAAAATAGACTTTAAAACAAAGATTATAGCAAGAGACACAGGGCACCACATAATGATAAAGCATCAATCAAACAAGATATAACAATTGTAAATGTCTATGGCTCACTGGAAAACTTGAATATATAAAGCAGCTTATTAATAGACCTAAAGGGAGAAATGGATAGTACAATGATAGGAGGGGACTTTAGTCCTCCACTTACACCAACAGGTCACTCATCCAGACAAAAAAAAAAAAGGAAACAGTGGCTTTGAATGACACTTTAGACAAGATGGACCCAACAGATATAGAGACTCCAAAAAGAGTAAAATACACATTGGTTTATTATTATTATTTTTAAAGATTATTTACTCATGAGAGACACAGAAAGAGAGGCAGAGACCTAGGCAGAAGGAGAAGTAGGCTCCATGCCCGTAGCCTGATGCGGGACTTAATCCCAGGACCCCAGGATCACGCCCTGAGCTAAAGGCAGATGCTCAACCGCTGAGCCACCCAGGTGACCCAAAATACACATTCTTTTAACTGCATATGAAATAGTCTCCAGGATAGATCACATGTTAGGAAACAAAACAAGTTTCAACAAACGTAAAAAAGATTAAAATCCTATCAAGTATCTTCATACATGTAATGACTGTATGAAAGGAATCCAAACACAATACTAAATGGTATGAAACTAGAAATTACAAGAAAAAGTCTGGAAAGAATACAAATACATGAAGGCTAAACAACTGTTACTAAATAATGAAGGGTTAACAAAAAAAATATATATATATATATTAAAAAAAGCAATGAAGACAAATGAAAACAACAGTACAAAAACTTTGGGGTGCAGCAAAAGTAGTTCTAAGAGGTGAATTTATAGTGACCCAAGCCTACCTCAAGAAACAAGAAAAATCTCAAATGAATAATTTAATCCTTAGCCCAAAGGAGCTAGAAATAAAAAAAAAAAAAAAAGAACAAAGACCCAAACTAGTAGGAGCAAGGAAATAACAAAGGTCAGAGGAGAAATAATGACAAAAAAGGAAAGATCAAGAGCTCTTTCTTTGAAAATATAAACAAAATTGATATCCTTTAGCCAAACTTGTCAAGAAAAAAAAATTAATGAAGAGAAATAACTGACATCACAGATATATAAAGGATTATAAAAATGTTATAAAGAGTTATATTCCAACAAAGGGGACAATCTGGAAGAAATGGATAAATTCCTAGAAACATACAATCTCCCAAAACTCAACAGGAAGAGATGGAAATTTTTTTTAATTTTTATTTATTTATGATAGTCACACAGAGAGAGAGAGAGAGAGGCGCAGAGACACAGGCAGAAGGAGAAGCAGGCTCCATGCACTGGGAGCCCGACGGGGGATTCGATCCCGGGTCTCCAGGATCGCGCCCTGGGCCAAACGCAGGAGCTAAACCACTGTGCCACCCAGGGATCCCCGAGATGGAAAATCTGTACAGACTGACTGCTAGTAATGAAATTGAATCAGTAATCAAATATTTCCCAACAAACAAAAACCCAGATCCAGATGACTTCCTATTTGAATTCCACTAAACATTTAAAAAGCTAATACCTGTTCTTCTAACACTATTCTAAAAATAGAAGAATAAAAAAAAATTCCAGATTCTACCTATGAGTAGAAGTTCTAGATACAGCAATCAGACAAGAAAAGGCATACAAATTGGTAATGAAGAAGCAAAACTGTCACCATTTGCAGATGACATGATACTATACATAGAAAGCCCTAAAGATATAACCAAAAAGACTATTAGAATGAATTCAGTAAAGTTGTAGGATACAAAAAATAGACCCAAAGAGATTCTGAATAGACCCAAGGAGTGTTTATGGCCAACAGACACATGAAAAAATGCTCAACATCTTAATCATCAGGAAAATGCAAATCAGAGCCACAATGAGATATCACTTCATACTTGTCAGAATGGCTAGTATCAGAAAGACAAGAAATAAGTATTGGAGAACATGTGGAAAAAAAAGGAACCCTCGTGCACTGTTGATAGGAATGTAAATTGACCTAACTGCTGTGGACACAGTATAGAAGTTTCTTTTAAAAAGAAAAATAGAAGTACTGTATGATCCAAAAAGTCCACTATAGAATATTACCCAGAGAAAATGAAAATATTTAATAAAAAAGAAGTTTTCTATTTATAAACAGGATTATTTACAATAACCAAGATATGGAAGCAACCCAAGTGTTCATAGATAGAAGAGTGGATAAAAAATGTGATATAAACACAAACACAGGAATATTATTCAGCCATAAAAAAAAAAAAGAAATATCACCATTTCTGACAACATGGATGGGCCTAAAGGATATCATGCTAAGGGAAGTCAGAAATACCATATGATTTCACTTATATGTAGAAACTAAAACCAAAAACAGACTCTTGAATACAGAAAACAAATGGCAGTTGCCAGAGAGGAGGTGGGTGGAGGACGAGTGAAATAGGTGATGTGGACAAAGAAGTAGAAACTTTCAGTTATAAGATGATTAAGTCATGGAGATGAAAAGTACAGCATAGAGAAAATAGCCAAAAATATTGTTACCGTGGGGACGCCTGGGTGGCTCCTGGTTGAGTGCCTGCTTCTGGCACAGGGAGTGTTCCTGGAGTCCTGGGATCGAGTCCCGCATCGGGGTCCCTGCTCAGAGGGAGCCTGCTTCTCCCTCTGCCTAGGTCTCTGCATCTCTCTCTGGGTCTCTCATGAATGAATGAATGAATGAATGAATAAATAAATAAATAAATAAATAAATAAATAAATAAATAAAATCTTTTGAAAAAACATTAAAAATAATATTGAAATAATGTATGGTAACAGATGTGACTCCACTTATGGTGATCATCGAGTATGTATGGAATTGTCAAATACCCATTATACCTGGGAAATGAATGTGACATTGTATATTAACTATAAGTGAATAAAATAAAAAATAAAATGCATTTGGACTTCAGCAACTTCAACATTTCCAGGGTTTTGTTGTTGTTGATTCTTGTTTGGTTTTGGGGTATATTTATTTCTTTGAATCTATTATAATAAGATCTTTTTAAATAAAGAGATATTTTATATATACGAACATTTGGGCAGCCCAGGTGGTTCAAGTGGTAAAGGTGGCTCATGCCACCTTCAGCCCAGGCATGATCCTGGAGACCCAGGATCAAGTCCCACGTCAGGCTCCCGGCATAGAGCACAGGGCTCTGCCTGTGTCTCTGCCTCGCTATCTTCTGTCTCTCTCATGAATAAATTAAAAATCTTAAAAAAAAAAAAAAGAATATTGGGATCCCTGGGTGGCTCAGCGGTTTGGCACCTGCCTTTGGCCCAGGGCGCGATCCTGGAGACCCGGGATCGAATCCCACATCGGGCTCCCGGTGCATGGAGCCTGCTTCTCCCTCTGCCTGTGTCTCTCTGCCTCTCTCTTTCTCTCTGTGACTATCATAAATAAATAAAAATTAAAAAAAAAAAAAAGAATATTTTGCAGAGTTTTTTGTTTTGTTTTGCCCTACTCATTTTTCTAAATGCTTTTTGCATCACATTCAGATGATTGGAAAGCATGTTAGATATCATCTTTAAGCTCCAATCAAGAAATTGTTTTGTGAAGAAAAGGGTCAAGATATAACAAAACCTTTCTGGTACTGACCCAAAAAACAATACTAGGAATGTTATGGTAATTACACATATTTGAGGTGAAGGCTGATGCCATACAGAAACAAATTGGTCATTTAGAGGACAATGGAGATTAATAAAAATTATGTTGCAGGGGACTGGAGAGAACAAAATGCCTTGGAATTTCAAGAATGTTCTAAAAATAAACTTTGAGCATTTATAAAAATCTGGAAAATCTGCAAACATAGGGGAATGACCCCTTTCTGAACCAGAAATAGAATCAAATTTCTCAGAAATATACCAAGTAGAGAAATGCAGATGGGTCCAAACTAGATATTATCCTTTCATCCACACCTGAAGAAAAATTGGTGAACTTACACTACTGTAAGTTGGTAAGTTCTGGTTGTTTATAGTTTAATTCATACAAAAGGTAATCTAGACCTACCCATTGTGTAAACTTAGTTCATCTCAGTTTGTCACTTTATTGACTTGATCCAATTGGAGAACTTTGACTTGCTCTTAAGGAACTACATGTTTTTTTTTAATAAATCAACTCAAGCAACACATCCCTAGTGAGAACCGAGTAGGTGGCCAGGTGCTAGGGTTACAACGTTGAAGATAGTTCCCACCTTGATCCAGTGGAGAAGAGGGTCAAACAGGCCAGGCTAGTGCAGGGTGCTCCCTCTTCCTTTTGCAGTCAAATGTTGGCCCACTCATTAGCAAAACTGCAAAGAATGTCATTTCCAGAGTGTTGGCTTTCACTGGGCCCGTTTACAGGCAGGTGTTCTAGATGTTACTCACATCCCTCCATTCTTTTCCAGCAAAAGCAGATGCCTCTAATCTCACCCATACACTTAGTCCCATCCAGTTCCCTTTATGACTATAACACCTTTTCTGTACATGGCTGATGAAGATTAAGGTTTAGCACATATTCAGAAACCCTAAACTCAGATTCCAGGTTTAGCTTCAATCACATCAACAATCACTTTAACTAAAAAAGTACAGAGAAAATAGCCAGATATCATAATGTGACATCAACCCAATTTTTTAACCCCCCCCCCATTCATTTCACAAATGCTTCTTGAATCCTACTGGGTAGCAGGCACGGTCACCTGTGAGCCCTTTAACCAAACTTAATCCCTCAGTTTTCCCCACACTCACCCTTCAAGCTTCTCTGTTCAGAAATCTTGCTCTTGTCTCCTTCTACTTGGAATGTCCTTTTCTCTGCTTCCAATATATCTCATCTCTGCTCGCTCATCACAGCCCAGTTTCGGTTCCAGACTTTATAAGTATCCTATCATCATTTCAAACCGTCTTAACTTTCTAAGTCTTTTACAGAAATAGTTTCTTCTAGAACTAACTTGATTCTTTGTCGGTCATGTTCAGTATTTCCAGTGAGCTTTCATTATGCTGGTTTTCCTCAAACTGAAATTCTGAAAGTTGGGGGTTTGTGTTTTACATTTGGTATCCTTTGCATTTTCTATCCCAGAACACTACTTCTGGTATGTGTTTAATAAAGCTCAGTGAACCTTTTGCTTGACTGTCACTTTCTCATTCCCCATGTTCTCTTCTGGTAGGGCTCCATTCTGTGTAGTAAAAACCACTAGGATTTCCCAGAATCCTGCTTCCAGGTACAGAGTGGCTGAATAAAGCCGATTGTTTTAGGTACACGTTCCTGCCTCCACAGATAGCCCCTATTATGGTAGATTGAGAAAAATCAAATTGCAGGAATCACCATTGGGCACTGGCATACAGCATCAGTAATTGCAGTTCAGGAGACGACAGACTAAAAATGAGGGAGGAAAACTTGAAGGGAACATTTAGACCAGAAAATAAAACCGATCAAGATTTTTCACATTTTAGGTTTCATATTTCCCAAACACATATGCCAAGTTCTGCCTACATTCCCACTGGCACTCCATTTTTTAAAGTCATTTTGTTAAGACACTTAACGGGTCTCAATGAGAAATATCAGCGTATATAATGTAGGGTTGTGAAAAAGGTAGATTGGGTGTAGAAGAGGGGGGAACGGGAATGGCATAAACAGCCACAACACAGATGAGCTTCCACACCATGTGTCACAATGTGAGGGAGACTCCCTTTCCCACTCTTTAGGGGTATGTAGCCATTTGAGAACACCCAAGATCAAATCATGACTATCAAAGACCCATGCTGCATCATCACATTGCTGGTGGCCAGAAGCCAGCGCTGTCATCACTTGGTTTTGTGCTGCTTAGGGCAGAAAATCTGATTGTTCAGCAACATGTAATCAGCTTAAAACAAATCTGGAAGATGTTACCCAAAGACGAGATGATATCCAGGCCCTGGAATTTTGTGCAGACAAAGAAAATGAAGGATTTGCCTTAAGATAAAAACTATCTGAGGCAAGAAATTTGAGACCTTGGGACAAGATTCAAGTCAATAAGTTTAATAGTAAGCCTTTAAGAAACTGGGATTACAACCCAAAGAAGCCAGGCAGGTCCTGCAGAGCAGTGAGAGAAGCCAGGGTCCAATTTCTAGAACCAAAATCCTCTCTGTCTTCTATGACTAGATACCACTTACATTCTTCAGAGAAGGTACATTCCCATGAGAAGTGGAATTACATTTAAACACCAAGATGATAGAAGTCTTAAGAGCTGGACTGAGTCATGATTTTACTACTTATCATGTGGCCTATTTATATGTGGTCATATAAATGACAGAATATGTCATTCTGTCTCCATTAACCTTTTTTCCCCCTTTATATTTGAAAAAAAAAATAGGGACAGCAGTACTAGTTTTAATAGTATTTTGGTACAAATCTCTCTTCCTTCCACATTCACTCCTCCACCACTCCTGATGTGCTAACGTCGAAGTGGGATTTATAATATCATGTGCGGTTGTAGAAGGAAACAGACTTAACATACAAAGCTGTAGCAGATATGTTATTAAAAGGTTACTCTACAGAGTGTACAAGTCTGCTCTCTGAGAAAGTGCACCCTAAACCCTTTCCAGTCAATGTCCTTGATCCTTTTTTCTCCACCTTGAGGAGCTAAAGTATGGCCTCTGGCCTTAACGGTTACCAGGGGCAAAAGAATAGGAGTAGTGGAAGGGTGAGCATGAGTGAGTCTTGAAAGGTGAGTGAAAATAGTCAATGCCTATTGAGGGCTTACTATTCACTAGATACAATTTTAAGTACTACGCATATATTATTTTATTTACTTCCCCTAATAAACCCTTGAGAAAGGCACTCTTATACTCATTTTGCAGATGAGGAAATTTGGGTAGGGGGAAGTAATTGGTCTATCACTTCACATGGAGTAAGTGGTAAAGCTAAGTCTCTGATGTCTGACCTAAGACCATGCTCTTTTCCATTAAGCTTTACTGTGTAAATGTGGAATTGCCCAGGCAGAGGAAGAGGAAGGTTGTTTGGGATAGGAGTCACATGAGTAAAGACACAAAGCCATGAAGTAAGATTCATGCTGAGAGCTCCAGAAGCTTTAGAAAATATGGAGGAGAGATTGTGAGGAAGTCCATTTATAGCCAGGTCCAGAAATATTAGGATTTGCTTATTTGCAAATAGATGGCTAAGCTTTTAATATTAACAGATATGCTTCCTCTGGCATCTCCTGGAATCAATGACCTTTCCCTTGTTTGCTGGGCTATGAGGCACAGTTCTGCCAAAAGAGGGTTGATCAATCAGAACAGAAAATATCACTTTCAGAAGGGTTCTGGAATGCCAGAGGATATCAGATTATTGTGTTTGTGAACATTAAAATATTGTGCAATAAAATTTTAATAAGGAAGACTTGGACTGATCCCTAGTAAAAGTTCTCCTTAGATAACAACAAAAAAATTACAGGTTGAGGAAGGGCAGAGAAGGTAGGGATGATTCAAACCTTGCATTAAGGTCGGGGTGTCAAAGATGAATGTGCCTTAAAATCTAAATCAAGTCCAGGGAGCCAGCAAGACCCAGAGTTTCCCATTACCCAGTATTATAAAGGGGCAGTGACATAGAATTGGCTTCATGGAACGTCTAGAAAGACAGTCCTTGGCTGCACCAAGTTTCCAGGAATTCTATAGCAGAAGCAGCTAAAAGTTAGAAAAGAGCTTGAGGTCTCTTGCAAGGGAGAGGCCAGAGGTTTACAAAAAGGAGAAAAGATCAACATTCATGTGCTGAGGAATAGAAGTCACATTAGTGATCTAAGTCTCAAATGAGGTCACTGTGATTAATGTGGACAACCTGGACCAGCTCCTTCTTGCCCCATCCATCTCTTACCATAGGGTCTTAACATTAGGTATTCCTTTCTCAAGAACTGAGTTTAGGAAGCATCCTGGGTGGCTCAGTTGAGCATTGGACTTGATTTGGGCTCAGGTCATGATCTCAGGGTCCCAGGATAGAGCCCCGTGTGGGGCTCCACACTGAGCACAGAGTCTGGAGATTCTCTCTCCCGCTGCTCCTGTGCCCCCCCCCCCCCCCCAGGCATGCAGTCTTCTTCTCACTCTCTAAAATAAATAAAATCTTAAAAAGAAAAAAAAAAGAATTGAGTTTGGTGATGGGGAACTTTATTCAGTAAGAATTTAATTTGCAATACGTAGTGAACGGAATCTCAAAAGAAAATAAATTCAGTTACAGAAAAATTAAATTCCTTATACACTTCAATTTGTGACTTGGCATTCATGCCTACTATATATCAAAGTTTTACTTTTAAGAGATGTAGATACAGATATAATCCTCAATGTAGAAGCAAATTAAAAGAAGTGCAGTCTGAGATGGATTTCAAGGAAAGCAATCAACTAGGAAAGGACAGATGATTCAAGAATAGGAAGGAAGCTGTTAGCCAGACTGGCATGGGGAGTAGGACCAATTTAATGAGCAGGTATTTCTCTTAAGAAGACTAGACAGTAGACTTCTAGATTTCACACTTAATTTTAAACAAGTGTGCTTATTTCTTTGTCACCCACTCTGGGTAGGACAGCTAAAGGACATTTTTCTTTCCATTTGTAGACTCCTCATCCCATGTATGAATTTGCTCCAAAAGTTATTCTAGCCTTTTCTCAAACTGGTCATGCCTATACTATCCTTGGGATGACTTAAATATTTAGATCCTCATTCTTCAACTGACCCCTAACAATTCAGGATGGGGCATTTTATTTTTATTATTTATTTATTTATATATTTTAAAAAGATTTTATTTATTCATTCATGAGAGACAGAGAGAGGGAGAGAGAGAGAGGCAGAGACACAGGAGGGGGAGAAGCAGGCTCCATGCAGGGAGCCCGACGTGGGACTCAACCCTGGGTCTCCAGGATCATGCTGTGGGCTGAAGGCAGGCACTAAACCACTGGGCCACCCGGGCTGCTCAGATTTATTTGAAAGAGAGAGGAAGAGAGAGCATACACGTGTGAGAACCAGGAAGCAGGGGAAGGGACAGGGCGAGAATCTCAAGCAGACTCCAGCACTAAGTATGGAGCCTGACCCAAGGGCTCTATCTTGTAACCCTGAGATTATGACCTGAGCTGAAATCAGGAATTCGTCACTTGATGAATTAGCCCCCAGGTGCCCAAGGATGGGGCATTTTATGTTTGTATTTCTTCCAAACTCTTTTCAAAACTACCTCACCCAGTACTATAAAACCTTGCTGCTATAGTTTAATTTTATAACACACTTCTCTGAAATTTTCAATTGTATGGATTTCATATGAGTTTTTTTAAACTTAGAAATATGAAGCCTGTGGTTAGATTTGCTTCCAAATTGCAATAACTGTACCACATTTGCCAATACTGAAGAATCCAGTTTAATTTGAATCATTTTAAGTGACCATGACTTTGTGTAGCTCTAAGTCTTATCTTACCTTTTCATGTTAATATATACCAACATATAATAACACTTTCCAATGATTTTTTAAAAGATTTTATTTATTTATCCATGAGAGATAGAGAGGGGCAGAGACCTAGGCAAAGGGAGAGGCAGGTTCCATGCAGGGAGCCCAATGTGGGACTCTATCCCAGGACCCCGGGATCATGCCCGGCACTTTCCAATGATCTTAATGGTAGTCAGTACTAAAGTACTGACAATTTAGTACAGATGCTTCCAATCAAATGATCAGTAATACTCACCTGCTTCAACTGACCATTGATGCTCTGCCTTCAAAGCAATGACCATACATCTGGCTGATGTTGAGCCTTACTAAATGTGGATCATCACACACTAAAGACATAGGCTTGCTAACCATTCAGCTCATGGGTACATACCAGGTGTCTCAAAGGATTCTGGGCCCAAAGAAAACTAGGATACAAACTTGTCTTTGCCAGCTTCTCCATCTTTCAATATCCCTCTCTAGTATCTACCCTTTTGAACACCTCATTCAAGCAAAAAGAATTACCTTAAACTTGTGCTCTGAGTGAAATTTGCCATTAAAAGTAATGATTTATATTTGCATAGTGCCTAACTACTCTCCTCTCCAGATTTTCTGACAACCAAGGTGAATTTCTGCTAGTTGAAACCTACAATTTTCATGCCAGAAAGCAGAAGATAGCAAGTTGCGATTACCTCAAGGAATTTTGCATCTCTTTAGGGAGTAACTTGGACATTCTGGTAAAGAATTTTCCCACCCAAGTACTAAGGAGGCTCAACCCAGTTAACAGGAAGACATGAATAGAAACTTCTCCAAAAAGGATAATCCAGATGGCTGACACATGAAAAGATGCTCAACATCACTCATCATCAGGGAAATAGAAATCAAAACCATGATGAGATACCATCTCACACCTGTCAGGACAGCTAAAATTAAAAACAAGAAATAAAAGGTGTTGGGAAGGACACAGAGAAAGGGAAACCCTCTCGCACTGTTGGTGGGAATGCAAACTGGTGCAGCCTCTCTCGTGAGCAGTACGGAGGATCCTCAAAATGTTAAAAATAGAATAACCCTGAGGTCCAGCAGTTGCACTACTAGGTATTTATCCCAAAGATACAGATTTGAAGGGTACATGAGCCCCAATGTTAACAGTAGCATTATCAATAATAGCCAAACTATGGAGAAAACCTAAATTTCCATCAAGTGATGGAGGAAAAGAAAAAAAGGAGAAACGAACCATAAGAAACTCTTACTGAGAGAGAACTGAGGTGGATGGAGGAGGTTGGTGGGGGATGGGCCCGATGGGTGATGGGTATTAAGGAGGGCATCTGTGGGGGGTGAGCACTGGGTGTTGTGGTAGGTGATGAATCACTGAATTCTACTCCAAAAGCCAATATTGCATTGATGTTAAATACCTAAAACTTAAATAATAAAAAATAAATTTAAAAATCTCAGTTGTCAAAAAAAAAAAAAAAAACTTTCCTACATTTCCTACATATCTTATTTCTTTGTAAAACCCTGGATAATAAATAATGGCTCATAAATTTGGGGGGTTATGTTAGGCACAGTTCTGAAGACTTCACATTTTCTCAAAACAACCCCTGGGAGCAGATGATATCAGTACCCTATTTTTGAGATGTGAAATTGAGGCTGTGAGGTTAACTAATTTTCTCAAAATCCACATACCTGCTTCAGACTCAATGTGTATTGTTTTGTAAAGCAAGTTTGGCTATCTATTCCCTAACAGCAAATTTCCACACAACTTAGCAGCTTAAAATAACCATTTTACTCACAAATGGATGGGTCTGGCACGTGGGAAGGGCTTGGCTGGGTTCATCTCTGATCCAGGTGGCATCACAGGGAGCAGCACAGAGTAATGAATTTACCTTCTGGGTGGCTTCTTCCCTCATATTTGTTGCCTCCGTGATCCGTATCATGTCCTGGCATCCAGAGCTTCTCAAGGTAGCTTGGGCTTCTCAGCGCATAGTGGGTTGAAGAGTCTCATTTCTTGTGCTGAATCAGACTTTTAGGAACAAGCATTCCCAGAGAAGAGTCAGAAGCTAGCGTTCCTCTTTCATGTTGCCTGGGAACTTCTGTCTTACTTTGATGGTCAATGCAGTCCATGGCTGCCTAAATATACTAAGAGGGGAAATGGGCCCCACAGCTTGGTGAGAGGAATGTCAAAGCATTTGCAGCTATAGTCCATCAATAAGGTGTCTGCAGCCTATATAATCAATTAATCAGTCAGATGGTAGCTTGGGCTGGAGGCTTTTGAAGGCTCATTTGGGCGGGACAGCTAAGTTGGCTCCCTCATGTGATTGCAAACTGACGTTGGCAATTGGTTGAGAGCTCTGATAAGCCTATTGGTCATTAAGAGCAGCTGATTAACAAGGAGAGTAGACTCCACCTGTTGATATGAGGTAGGGCACCGACCTCTATCATGATTGCGAGGCCTTGTCCTAAAGTGGTTGCCTTCTCTCAGAGTGCAATGGTTTTATTTTTTTCTAGTTATACGTTTCATGCAATGAAAGTTATGGTTTATTGTATTCATGAAGAAGGAATGCCTCCGACTGAGGGACCTTTAGCAGAGATAGATGGAACTGTATGAAATGTCTAAAATTTAACCAGCTTTGACCAACAAAAATTGCGATTTCATGATTCAACTTAAAGTTTTGGGTATCCATCAGCATTGAGATGTGCAGTGGCCAAAAAAAAAAAAAAAAAGAATTTTAGATAAATATTTAGCAGAGTCAGAAAGAAAGCTCTGCTATCTTAACTTTTAGAGGAAAAAAAAAGGTCATTTTGTGCTAGCCCAGAATTGCCAGACCAACATTTCTATCTTCTGCTTACTTATATCGCTAAGTGCAGGTCCCAGAAGCCCTTCTTAGCATTGATTCTCTAAGTTTATGAGGCCAGTGCTTATATTTGGTGAATACTTGTAAAGGCCTGCTCGCCAACCTTATCCCCATGGGAGGGAATAAGGTCAATTCACTGTGTCAATAGCAATGAAAGTGTTCTCCTTCATACCAAGTCTTCTATTTTTCCTTGTGACTTTCCCACTGTTGCTCCCCACATGAAGGACCTGTCTTACAATTCACTTCTAACAGAAAGGCTTTTCAATAATAGATTCCCCTGTGAAGCTCCCCACAGCTCTTAAAATGAGGGAAGGGAGCCAAACCTCAAAGCTCAAAGCTGACTACTTGCTGAGGTGGTATATTTTAGGAAGGAGTTATTATGTGTCAATAACTCTCTTATACTATGGTTTATATGGTATGAAACACTCAACAAATGTAAATTACTAACAGCGACGTGATTATGACTATAATTCTGTCTCTTTTGTCTTGCCATCACTTAGATAGTATTAATTGAAGCAAATATGTTTTCTGTCTCTCACACCTCGGAATATTTTTAAAATTTAATGACATGCGGTTGAGACACCATAGTGTCTTCAGTCTTTAAGAGAACAAGTCTCATATCTTCTTGTTGAGGTTCTAAATCTTAACATTGGGAGTTTAGGGATTTTACTTGCTATTTGAAACACAACATCCCGATAATAACACTTCTGCCTCCAGAAGACCAGGGTAGACAAAACTTGAAGTGGGAATTGGAGCAAAAGAGATTGTCTCTCTCAGTGGTATCCTACAGTGGATTATAAGAGGGTGTGAACTCTTGATATGTAAGTAGAAAAGAAAGGCTGCTCACATCAGTTCTATCTTTAAGGAAGTCTGGGCTCTGCTTGGTGTTTGGGCTGAGACACAAAACAATTTCTCTATTTTCCCAAATAGTTCACCCCTCCTTAATTATAGCTCTCAGACGAATGTTTTGTTACCATCAGAAAGCAGGCAAAGCAGGAAGGAAATAATCAGGCATTTTCACTTAGAACATTGAATTTTAATACCGTTTTTCCTCTTGCTAACAGACCTTTCAATTTTACTTCTTACATGTTTTAAGTATGATCAATTTTACCTTTCAAGATATTATTCGTCATCCATAAAATTACACAAAAATTGCCATAAACAAGCTGACTGAAAAGGAACAATTGTTGTACATTAAAAAAAAAATAACCTTCATGTTTATAGAAATAATAAAGCCCATGCAGTACTTCTTTTAAAGATCTTGCTCTAAACAAACTGAATTATTCATGCATAGAATTGTACAGCATTAGAACACCTGTTTTCAATCATGCATAATGTAAAATCACTCATTACCTCACAAGAGCCTCTACATCTCCAGCAATCAAATGGCATTGAAACAGCAAAACAGGTGCCTGGCAGGTGGATCCAAGCAGATGTTTTTGGCTTGCATGCCTTTTCTTGTACAGGTGTGATGATCTTGTTTTCAACTGCATAATTGCTATTTAAATAGGTAATATTTGATTCTTGTGTACTTTAATATTTATTTTTGCTTCTTCAATTCCTCTCTCTTTGCCACTGCCTGGGCTTGAGGTGGAGTTGAAAGCTTTTGGGGATCCTGTAAGGTGGAGAGATGCCAGTGGAAGGTGCCGTTCCGCCGTCTTTCACTGACTCACATGGCGAAGGGAACTTCTGTTAAAAGTACGGTTTTGGAGCGTGCCTGTGGAGTTTCAGCAGCATGGCTAACTACCGAACAGGAGAGAAAAAGTTGCTTTCCCTTGTTAGGTATCATCCAAACGTCATATTTGACCATTTCCACTATGCATACCATGAATTTTCAATGAAGCCAATGCAAATCTATGAGTGCAAATCAGAGTATCTTTCTTCAGCTGCTGATACACAATTTATTGAATTTCTACAAAGATAGCTCTGTGTGTATCTTCCTTGTGAGGCATCCGATGCATTTGCTTAAGCATGTTTTAGTAAAACATCTTTAAGCCTCAGCTGGAAATAGGGTTCTCACTTTATACTAGATTTATCCAATATAAAATCATTCAAGCAGAATAAGTAATGAGCTTTCAACAGGGGGTGTTGCAGGCACCTTATTTTCTTGTTTGTTTAATTCTTCTGTTTAAAAAAAAAATGATCAACCAATTTATCAGTGAAAGGTGCTGTATTGAAAGATGCAAAGACAGGCCACTTTATTTCCGAGAACAGGTGCGACATGAATTTGTGAGGCATTCCATCCATGCCATCATTCTCTGCAAATCTTTGTGCCTATTTTTCATGGGTTTACAGTGAGTTAGGCTGCCAGAGTGGAATCACAAGTCCACTCTGTTGACATAGTTGAAGGTGTGGGCACACATATATCTCAAGAACTGAAGTCACCATCATACCAGGCAATTTAACACATGGGCCATACCAAGGCCAAATATATCTTTGACATGTAACTTTATACCACTGGTATTTTGGATAAGCCAAGAAAAATATTCAAATATTTCTATGTAAAGAAAGCAATGTTTGCAGTCATCCAAATGCTATATTAATCCTATTAAAATTTCTAAGTATCTGACTACGTGGGATCATTCACAAAGACCAAAGGCCCAGAGATGGCCTCCTTTCCTTCCCCTTTTCCACTGATGGCTTGGCTCTGGATAGACATGGCCCTGATCTTAGTTATCTATGTAACATTCTTTCAAATAAAAATGCCGTAAGATGAATGAAGAGATAAATGATATTGTAGCTATTTTACTACCTAATGTGTTAGAGTTATTTAAGCTAATTTAATGGATTTTTAAAGTCAGATCAGAAAGTTAAGCCATTGGTCTTAATTTTCACCTAAGTATTGTAACTTGCTATATGAATGATCGTAACTTTCTCTTGAAGTTCACCTCTAGCATAAATAAAATAAGAATAAAATGTCTATTGCAGGATATCTATTTTTTTCAAGATTTCATTTATTTATTTAAGAGAGAGCATGAGAGAGAGAGAGGGAGAGAGAGAAAGAGGGAGAGAGAGAAAGCACAGGAGCAGGGAGAGGGCAGGAAGGGAGAGGGAGAAGCAGACTCCCTGCTGAGCAGGGAGCCTGACATGGGACTCGAACTCAGGATCCTGTGATTATGACCTGAGCCAAAGGCAGACACTTAACTAAGACACCCAGGTGCCTTGTTGCAGTATATATTAAGTCTATAGATACAAGTCTTTCATACCTATTATATTTATTGTACTTATATACTAGTTATTGATATTACAATAAATTGCCTTAACTATTAGTTCCTCATGAATTATAATCTGATTCCATGAACTATTCATCATCATCATAATCGCTCACAATCACTATTAGCACCACACCATTATCACGATCTATTGAATACCTATTGTAGGCCAAACATGATATTAAAAATTCTACATGCATTATTTAAATACTATGTTATATTATGTATAATTGTAATTATGGTATATTTACAATTTTTTTACAAATTTTTACAATTATTTGAGTGTATTTAAAAAATCATACCTATCAAAGTCAAAGAATATGAAATCCATTGTTAAATTTTGGTCTCAACTTTTCTCAATATAACTAATTTGGGCTTGTCAGGTAGAGTTCTGAATCTTCAGGACCTGAGGAGCTGGATATAAATTTGATATGACATTCCACCATACCCAGTATGTGGCACTGAAAGAATAAAGACAAACTGGTTCTAAAGAAGATATTTTCAAAACATTTCCAAAAAACTTCTCAAATATAAATGCTAGATATGGATCCGCTCTATTCTTGTGAGTGTGTGTGTGTGTGTGTGTGTGTATCTCACATACTTACCATCAGTAATCCATTTTTGTTTTTCAAAATGCGAATACATATCTAAGGATTGACTATTTCAATGCAAGGGTGTGCTTTTCCTAGACTAAGTTGTCCTTTTTAAAAGAAATACAAACAACATTCTATATCATCTATAATTAGGTTGCAATAGCAACTGAGAGAACACTAAATGAAGGCATTAATTAAAACATAATTGAACAAGTTATCTATAATAAAAATGTAAAAGTGAGGATGTTTTTAACTTGAAAAATACCAAAATTTACTTAGAAGCAGATTAGAATAGATAGAAAAACAGAAGAGATAAAACATGTCAGAAAGCTCATGGGAATGTGGAGCTTCAATAAAATCGAAATTTAGGACAACAGTAGGTGAACAGGTCATCAAAAACAAATAGTTACATGGTGACTTTAACAATACCCATTATTGATATTTTTTGAAACTTTTGAAATGTCACTTAAGTGCGTTCCTTGAATTTATCCTATTTCCACTATACACAATTATATCATTCTATCATTTATAGTCTTCTACATGTATGTTAGGACTGGGTGGCACTGAAATGGATTGGTGCAAACATATCACGATGGGTGCCCCTCAGGAGGGGGTGACCCATTATTATGAAATTCTGCCAAAGAGAGGAGATGAAACCACACAGAAAAAGCAAAGCAAAAATTAGGAGTTCAGGGATGAAATATTTTACATTGGACATTAAATTGTATTTCCTGGAAACAGAAAAACAAACAAACAAATGAAAGAAAGATTGAAAGAACTACTAATGAATTGTTTCCTTTCCAAAGAAATTAGTGCCCTGGAATCTATTTGGCGATCGTAAGGATTGTGGTCAGTAGCTCCCACAAAATACCTAGTCTTTAAGGTAATTTCCATGCTCTGCTAATCACTCTTTTCACCAGAGGTTACAAAAATAACTTGTGGGATAACTGCCTGCTTACTGTAGTCCCTTTCCTACTAGTCTGCTCATGGACATCCCTCTGAGCATGGACCTCTGAGGGCAGTTACCTCTGAGGTGGAGTAGGGCAGGAGAAAGAAGGACCTCAGCGTATACTGAGGTGTGGAAAATGGACATCAGCCTCATTTACTTCGAAGGAAACCAATGTCCAAAAGCAAATTGTAGCTTAGAAAATTAAACAAATGGTTTTTTCTAGAAAATACTACACACGGATCATTGAGGAGAATGAGATAAATATGCACAGAAATATTCAAAGAAAACAATCCCAATCTCTTCAACTCAATCACACATTCCAAGCTATTTCAGAATTTTACATAAAAATATTTTTGGAGATCCATCCACCAAGGGGCCCATTCCCAAAGAAGACCTTTGTTAACAGTACAATCTCAATTTTAATAGAACTCTGATACCAAGCAAAATTTCCCTACAAATCTGCTATAAAAGGTACAATATATTTAAAGATCAAAGCTATTAAGGATAGCTGTCTAAAAATATTAAAAAGCAGTATTTTATGGTTGAGTGCATTTTGAAGAAGTTGAAGTTGATGGTAGCCACTAGATTGAAACATATGTGATCTGGTTATCCTTCCTGAAGCATCGTAGGCTTCTATCTGCTGTAGAGAATCTCTTTAATTTATGATAACTGCAAAACTGGAATGGTTTTCTGGTTCTTCCCCTGGCAACTCTGTGTAGATTTCCTAAGCTTTCCAAAGTTAAGACCCTTCTCTGTGTATGAGGCTTTGAGGGTATGTGCCCATAGGGTCTCCTGCTTCATTCATTCTTTCATGCCACAGTTGGCATTTCCCATTGTCTATTCCATGACTCAGTTCCTCCAAACCAGCCCCAGTTTTAGGTGTTCATCTCTCTTGGCCAATCACAAGTATCCAGGAAGTTGTACAACCAGACTCGAGTAATTTGCCATATGTGTGCAGTGCTACAGTTCTTTATTATATCCTCCAGATATAAGGTCATGGTCTTTTCTACACCATCCATATAAAAATACCTTGAACAACTAAATGAGATCAACATTTTCCTGGACTTTTCTTTTACTTTTTTGCATAAGAATTGTTTTTGTAACACCTATTCTCTTGAAACCTGAATTTAGAATCTTTATGCTCTCTTTTTGGAAAATAGGTTCTTCAACTTTGGGGTGAGGTTTGTTTGCTTTCTTCAGAGGTAGGGGACTTGCAAAAACTTGTTCATAAACTGAAATAAACTCTGGGTCACAGAGTTTCAGGATCAACCAGAAAGCCAATGATCTAGGACAGCATATCCTGTCAACTCAAGTTATAACTAGAGTAAAATGCACACTAACTACAGTCCCAAGCTATCTGGGCCCATTACTTCAAGATTCTAACAACTGTCCAGTTTGCCAGATAAGTCACTCTCCTCCCTAGCCCACATTTTTATCATACCTGGATGTGAAGTGCCAATCAATTGTTTGAAAGTAATTCGAGCATTCACCTTGAATGCTCTACTCAAGCATTCGAGTAGACCATTTGAATGGCGGCAGAAGTAGATTATTACCAATTCATAGGCCAGTGGTAAAATTCTGATGAGATTAGTGTAATATGAATATACATTCTTTCTTGCTCATATTGGTAGGCATTCTGTCTAAAACATTTTTATTTATTTTAAAGTATCTGGCTAACTTTCAAGTGAAAGGAAAGAAAGAAAATTGACTAAGGTAGTAAAAATAGTGTAATGAGATGATTCAAACGGTCTTGTAGGATTTTAAAATTTCTCAGTTATCATTTTGAATATCAAATCTTATTCTGCTACATATGGGCAGACAGGAGGTTAAAGTGGTTTTTTTCCTTGGTAGATGCCGTAGCTATATTTTCTGCTTTTAACATTTTGAAAATAATTAAATTAATGTAATTTGTGTTTTCTGTCTTAGGCTTCTTGGTTGAAAGAAATTGTCCATATTCTTACATAAAACATGCTTCTGTATGCAATTATCAGTCGCTTTTACTCTGGACATGTGTAAATCTTCTGTTCATTTTGAACTGTATAAGGCAGCATTCAACAAAAATTAGTCCATTGAATTAAATTTACAGAAAAAAGCTAAGATTTCCACTTAAAATCTTATGTTATACTGAGTTAATTTCTCTTAACACAGACCAAAATTAAATTTAAAAGCCTTATAAAGGCAATGAAGGAAATGTTATTTCGGAAAAACTTTCTTTTTCCCTAAGTACTTTATAAAGTTTCGTTTAAAATCAACCATACATTATTTAGCCCTTCTTTATCATTTTAAAACATTTTTCTCAAGATGAATATCTATAATATCTATACTATTCAAAACATAGAAAAAATTTGTGTTAATGTATTTCCTTATGAATACTTATAAAAGACAATAAGATAATCTTATTTCTTACATAAAGAACATTAAAGTAACTGCATATACAACTCAAAACTATACAAACATTAATTATCAGGAATATTCACATATTTAAGAATTCAAAATTGTTCCATTGTGTTTTTTAGTAAAGTAGTAGAAGGATGAGTTTCTTCCTGGTAAAGTGAGAATAGTGTTTAATACGGCCATAGTCAATTTACTTAGTTAACTACATAATTAAGGACATTTTCCTTTGTGGGTAATGAACCGAGAGAAAATATTAAATCAAAATAGCAGCTCTAGTGAGGTACCAGAGGTCAAATATTAAACTATTCTTTTTAGTAAGAGGTAATAGCACATTCAACAGTCAACAAAAACTTATATTTCAGGCACTTAGGATATATCATTGGACAAAACAATATCTTTCCTTCATGGGTCTTAGATTCTAATAGGAAGAGTCGGAAAATAGAAAACAAAATGTAGTAAGTAAGCAGATTACATGGCCTGTCAGAAGGTGGTATGTGGCATGAAGGAAAAAAGAATAGAGCGAGTTAAGGAGGAATTAGACCACAAAGGATATACATTACAGTATCAAATGGGGTGCTCGGTGCAGCTCACGTCATTCAATAGAGATATCCAAAAGGGGTCAAGGAAATTACCAAAGGAGAGATCTAGGAGAAGGGTATTCCAAGAAGAAACAGTTAGTGCAAAGGCCATGGGGCAGGAATGTCAGTGCAGCTAAAGCATGGTGAGTGGAGGGGAGGACTGTATGAGGTTACAGAGGTGATAGGGACCAGATATTTTAGGTCAAGGTCAGCAAACTTTATGGCAAAGAGCCCAATAATAAGTATTTTAGACTTTGCAACTCACATGGTGAAACTACTCAATCCTACTTACGTAGTGCCAATTCGGTCATAGGTAAAACATCAGTGAATGTGAGTGGCTACAATCCAATTAACTTTAGTTATGGAAACTGAAAGTTAAATTTTGTATAATTTTCATACATTGTATAGTATAAAACTTATTTTAACTGTTTAAAAACATAACACTAGGGGCACCTGGGTGACTTGGTTGGGTGGTTGACTCTTGGTTTCAGCTCAGGTCATGATCTCAGGGCCCTGGGTTCAAGCCCTGCATCACATTCTGTGCTCAGTGGGAAGTCTGCTTCAGGATTTTCTCTCCCCCTCTGCCCTTCCCTCCTTTCTAAGGTAATAAATAAATATTTAAATATATATATATTTATACTACATATATTATATGTAGTATATAAAACTATATACGTAGCATTATTCTTGGCTTGCAGGCTATTAAAATGAGTTGGGCAGATTAAGCATGCAGGTCAAAGTTGTTGAAGCTTGGTGTGACATCCTTGGTCTTTGTAAGGACATTGGGTCTTATGGGGTGCAATCGGTGAAATGAAGTTTTAGCATGGGATTTTCAGCAGAACAACAGCATGATAGGACTTAGAGCTTTCAAAGATAACTTGGGAGGCTGTGTTGAGACAAGGTAAGGAGCAAGGATAGAACTAGGGAGACTTGTTAAGAGGCCAATAGAGATCCCAAGCAAGAGATGATGGAGGCTAGATCAGGTGGTAGTAGTGGAGGGAGAGACACGTGGTCAGATTCTAGACCCATTTTGAAGGAAGAGCCTATTTAAGTTCAGGGAGGGCAAACTAAAAAAAAGAGGCATGGGAGTTGCCCCCCAAGCAACCTGCTGAAAACATAGAGCATTAGGGTCAGATTAACCTTGATCCAAATCCCATTGCACCATTAATGTGCTATCAGGCAAATTACTTAACGCTCTCATGGTTTTGTTTTCTAAGAGTAAAATGAGGACAACAATATCTAACTTACAGAGCAAGACAAAGTGTAAATACCATGTAATCATAACACTGAACTATGTGACATGTGCCTCAACACTTGTCACAATGAATTCTTCTAGCATCTCAAAAGGCAGGTCATATTGTGTCCTTATTGTGGACAACGTAAGCACACACTGCAGTGCCAGCTGTTTGTGGTAGGGTTGTGTTTGAAATTCATTCCACCTGACTCCAGAAGCCATGCTTTTACCCTATGCTGCCTCTCTGAAAAAAAGAAAAAAGTGACTTATTTTTCATAAAGCCAGTCAACCAGCAAATAACTTATTTAACTGGCAGAGACTATCTTAAAACCAGATATAATAGATAATAAGGTTCTAGAAAAAGGAAGCAAAAATGATAGCTAAGCACAGCATGGTATTTACAGAGACCAAAAGGATTTTAACAAACTGTGCACGGGAAAGAAATTAGGAAAGAGAAATTTTAAGGCAAATAAGAGTTCACATTGGATCTTGATGATCCATGAAGACAATTTCTCTTTCATAGTAAAATCAGAAAATACAAATTCATTCATTCATCAGATATATAATTTGGAGTGTCGAGAATGCCGGCTAAAATTTAGGCATATAAGCAAATAAGCTAGATGTGGCCTTTGCCCCCTTGTGGAAACCATCATTAGCGATTGACCCGGACTATTTTCAGTGGGGTTAAGAGAACTTCAGTACACTTCTCCCAAAAAATCGGGATCACAGTCACATAATCCAAGTTTAAGGAGAAGGAGTGCAATTTATTGAAGTTGCAGCAGGAATTCTGTTTGCTAACTTCTTAAAGGGAGGGTTCACAAGACGGAAGAAGGGACCACTAAATATTCCATTGACTGGATTCTTATTAGTCGCATCTCAAACTGAAAGTCCTGTGTCAGGGTTCTGCTCTCTCCCAGATTGTAGGAGCACAAACCTGACCCCAGGGGGGTAAGGAGGCACAGGAGAAGGGAAAAGGAACTAGCAAGCATGGATGGTAAATAAACGTTTCTCTCAGAAGACACACATTGACCAAGCTAAATTGGTTTAATAACAGAAAATATGAAGGGGTGCCTGAGTGGCGCAGTCCATTAAGTGACTGACTCCTGGTTTGGGCTCAGGTGGTGATCTCAGGGTCCTGAGATCCAGCCTGGCGAAGGGCTCCATCCTCAGCACCTGGAGTCTGCTTAAGACTCTCTTTCCCTCCCTCTTGCCCCCTCCCCTCCCCGTGCATGTGCTCCCTCACTTTCTCAGTAAAATATTTTAAAAAATAAGAGAAAATATGAATATCAATATGAGTTATGGCAAAAGAAACCCTTGAAAATAATCTGAAGGATAAAACTATATGCTTGTCACTATTATACATTTTGATTCATTTATAGTCAAATGTATTGATCTCTACATGAATATCGACAAGAAGAAAGGAAACATCTAGAAGGAAAGAATACCACCTCAGACCCAGCTCTTTGGTGGAAATATCCATAGTTTCAGCTAAGTTCTTTATTTTTCTTCCTTAAAAAGCTCAAATCCTGAGCCAGGCGTGTCTCTGGCTTTCGGCGGTGCTGGCACCCCTGTGCACCTAGCATTGCCTGCTGGCTGGTGACAGTATCTCCTTGATGAGCAGGCCGGGGCCAGTCCCAGGCAGCTCCCCTTTCAGCCTGACAGCTGCATATCCCAGGTGGTCTGACATTTGAGATGGAGGCTGTGGATAAGATTGAAGGTGTTTTAGGGGAGAAGTAGGCTGTGAATAACACCAAGACTTCATCCAGATGGAATCACTCATGAGACAACCTGAGATACTCTATTACTGTCCATATGTCTTCTAGGTCTCCAAAGGCCAGCTTCCATTGATTTATTAGAAACCCACTATTTATGTTTTTGGCTCATCTCACAACAGACTATGGTAAAGGATTTATCAGAGATGCTGCTGTTTCTAGTGGTTATCGGAATTTTATAAGTTCTTTTAAATAAAACAGCCTCCATAAATATCCTAGTAAACATCAGACAATAAAGTAAATATTTGGGGGTGAGACTCAGTCGATTTCCTCTTAATATACACCACCTTTTTTACAAGTTTCCTTCTGAGTGCAGCCCCACGGGAAACCTTTCACAGAACCTACCTATTTTTAGGTAAACAGATAAATATGAGACTCCAAAGAAACCAAAATTACTAGATATTGCTACTAGTACTGCTTAAACACTATTTTTTTTTCCCCTCGCAGATAAACCTCGGAAGAATTATTTCATTGTTTTACCAGCACAAACAGTTGTTATTAGTGTATCTTATTTATAGATGGTTCTTTGAAGGACGAGAGTAATATAGCAAAATATCAGTTATTTCATCACACTGGTGAATTTAATGAACCTGAAGGTGTGTGTTATTTTAGCACTTGCTATAGCTCCCGTGAAAACCCAGTGGTGCTAAAATCTGTAAACCTGTCATTGCTTTAAGTAATAACCTTGTTAAAAGCATCTTCATTTAACTTACTTTAGCTCCTGCAGGATGTAGGTTTTATTTTATCAGTGCAGAGAGTAGGTGTTTCAAACCCGAACCACTTACTGTAAATATAATTAATTGTAGTTCATTAATTTATTCTCAGTGTTATAGCTTTTATTTTAACGCTTAGGTTAAATTTAATATGGTCTGGAATCTTAGTACCCATTTTCAGTTTTTATTTTATTTTTTTACAAACTCTTAGTTTATATTGAATTTCTGTAGTCACAGAAGTAAATTTTAGTCTGCACTAACGAAAATGTTTATTTTAATCTTTAATATTTCCTTATGCAAGGCACAACAGACTCTTCCCTCCTCTATATGCTCTGGAGGTTTTTTTTTTTTTAAGTGCATTTTTGTTAATCTGCTTGGAATGGATTTGAGTTCATTCTTGCCTTTTCAAAATATGAAGAAAATTGGTTATTGATGGTAGGTGTTCAGAATTATCAATTGATTTCTACACGAGCACATCTACAATTATTGAAATGCTGGCAATAAAAATGGGAACTCCTTCCTATTTAGAACTTCTCATGGAAAGGGGGAGGGAGGGGGAGGGAGAATCAGAGATGGAGGTAGAGACAGGGAGAAGATGAAAGAGGATAAAAACTGTAATTTGTACAATTATAGCCTTAAGGCCAAAACAAACTTTCTATAATTACCTAGACAGGCCAAGAGCGAGGTGCACGATAAAAGCTATATGTTAGCAACCACTTTGAAATTCCTGGCTAATTGCAATAATGCAGTCAGTAAATACTGACACACATTACATAACCACATATAGAAGAACACTATAAAAGGTATTGGTGGCCAACCACTGTTTCATTGCTCAGTGAAATTAGTTAAACAGCTACAAGCCTGATAGGTTTAGATTAAGATTTGTCTCAAATTGTCTTGCCCCAAAAGGTATCAATAGAAATATAGGATAGAAATAGTATAATAATAAATCCATTTGGCAATAAATTGAGCCTGTCAAGGTAGTTTTGTTCTTGAATCTATTATTTTTAATACAATTTTTTAATAAGGTCATGAAATTCTGATTTATGTTAAGGTCTTAGAAAATTGATAGTTGATGTTGTTTACCTCTGCAAAAAAAAAAAAAGTCCCCAATTTAACTTGAATTATAGTGCTTTAAAATATATCAAACCGATTATTATAATCATCAAAATATTTTTGTAAAATCCCAAAAGAATTGTAACCCTGTTATTGAACATTCCTTTCCATTCCTCTAGTTATAAATGTTGCTTTTAAATTTGGGGCTGGAAAGAGTGAAGAGCAGAAATACATCAAGAACTACAATTTCTCAGGTTGTTTCCAGTGTTAAGGATAATAACTTTAAACACTGTTTCCTATTTAATGATGATTGTCCCTTATATGAAGATTTTCAGAGTTATTAATGTTCAGATTTTTTGAAGAATGGGTCATTCAAATAACGGAATATTTAAATATGTTAGAGAAAAAAATTAGTTTTAAATTTGCATGCATACAATTGCTGATATTCTCAGTCTCTTTTTGTAATGCATCTATTTCTAAAAACTTTTTTCACTAATTGAGTAAATGTTTATATCCCTTGGATAAGTGACATTTTAAATCAGAATATTAAACAAATATGTTAATTTTTGTTTGGTCTGACAGTTAGTATAGTTTCTAAATAATAGCCAGACAAGAGATTACACGATTGTATCTTTCAATAAGATACACTTTAAATGTACATTAAAGTTAGAAAAATTAAATGAAATTCACACTTATATCAAGGATTTTTTTAATTAAATCTATTGGTTGTTGCTATCTGTGAACTCTTAAGAATAAACACCTGCAGTGTTTTATTATGTAAAAAGGTGGTTTAATTGCATCATATTTATCACAGACAAATCAAGCCCTATTCAGAAGATAATAATGACACAGTAATTGGATCAGTAATTGGTTCAGGATGATTCAATATTGTACTAATAATCATAAATACTGCTGTCTTCTGCTTTGATACAGGACTGACATGCTAATATAGATTGGATTTAGAGCAATAAATATTAGTGAACTGGATCTAGTAATAACATCTAGACCTTTAGTTTGGCTATGCTAGCCAGAAACAGGTATAAACCAGATGCAAAACTTGAAAAAAAAAGACATATCTTAAATTATGATATGAATTCAGTCAATGTGCTTTATTGCCTTTCCTTATCCACTCATCTCTGCAACTAGTATCTTCAGTATAGAAGTGGAGGGGAGTAGAAATGGAGACATTTCCTTATTTTTCCTGTAAAAGTGATCATTTTGTGGGAGCAGTGTAGTTTTTACATTTGATCGAGCCTAGTTACCATGGATGATGTGACATGATGACCTGGTGGGCAAAATTATTCACGTGCCAGTCATGTAATGATGGATAAGAAAATCATTCCCATTACCACACTGTGTTCAGCAGACACTTGGCGGTTAAACAGGACTATTTCTTAGCCAGTGTGGTGGCAGCCTTTCACTGAGAGCCAAAGGAGAGGGAGGCTCATTATGTAGGAAACAATGATCCTTATTCACTCAACATGGAAACTTGCCTTACAAGAGCACATTGGACGGCTCTAGGCTGGAACAAAAATGCCATATCCCCTTTTATCAATGGAACAGAAACCCAGGATCAACATGCCCGGCTTGGAATGCTGCCTACTGGTGATAGAAATGGATATATTCAGGCATTTGTTTATTTATGATAATACCGTGGATGGTGTGTGTGTATGTGGGGGGGGGGGGGTGTTGCTTACTTTGTACCCCTGATGGAATAGGTCTGTCTTGTGGGAGAAGGATGGGGAAGCTCAAAGGTGCCAATAAAGAATATAACTATGCTGCTTTAACTCTCAAGTTATACGACCACTGGAGACAACTAATTAGATATGTGATGTTTACCTGACAATGGGAGAATATCTTTTCTATTATTTTTTAACCTAAACGTAGGATAATGGCATGCAGACTCTCTATGCCCAGGACCCAAAGAATGTCGTAGGCTACGTATGAACCAATGTAAAAGAACTCAGACATAACGATGCATTTTCTAAGAATAATAGAGAGAGAGAGTGATGGGGCCAATGAACCCGTAGAAGATTTTGACTATCCTGTTACCCATCTCATGCCTTTGGGTCTTGTTATTTACAAAATGGGAATCTGAAATGGAATTTACTCTCCAACAGGCATTATGGAGAAAATGAATATAAAGCTTATCAAATCTATTATTTATACAAGTGCTCCAGGACGAGTATTGAGATTCTCGCACATAATTTATCTCTCTTCTAATTATTTAAAGAATCTTTGAAGGCAGGCATAGAGTGGAGTGATTATTTTCTCATTGCCAAAGTCAGGCAGGGAGCACAAGTGGATGAACAGCGTGGTGGGAGAAAAAAACAGCCAGAAAATACTGTATCGGTGTCCTCGAAGAGATTTTATATGACTCAATAATTCTCATTTGAGGCAACTGGCTTCAACTTATACTGGTATTCTCAGTCCTCCCTCTTCATGCAAGGTATGGATGACACAATTTTCTCAGCACACACTCAGTTGAATATTTCTAATGGTATCCATGTTGGCGCTATTTCCTACGTAGGCATGGAGGGATGTCTTCATCATTTGCTGGAGTCTGGGGTTACTGCCAAAGGCAATGATCCAACTCCACAGGCAAGGGAAATAGATAATTTTGGTTCCCGGAGCAGCACTGGGTCCAGTAACACCTGAGCAGTGAAAATCCTGCAGTGTCTCCATTCAAGAGCCAGGAAATTCCATGTGCTTATGGAATCAAGTTCTCTCCTGAGCGGAGTGACTGTTTATTGTTAAGTACCCAGGAAAGGAAATCTGTAGTCAACTAGCAGCCAGACAGGCACACATTCACCGAGCATCTATGCCCCAGTGGCTCCAGTTCTGAACCAACTGCTCAGGAGTTACAGGATAACTAATTCACTCAGTCCTGGGTCTCCTGGAAACTCTAAGTGTAGTTGTGGTTCACTGGTTTAGTGACGTGACTGAGGGGAAGGCACTGCACTTCAAATCTCTCATTACACCTTAATTAGGACCCCAGCTAGAAATATCAATGTTTTAACAACTGTAGCAGACAAGCTTTCTTTTCTGTCTTTAATCACTTATTGTAAAGCAGATTAACGTGTTTTGTTTTGTTTTCTTTTCTTTTTTTCCTCCAGGTTGAGGATCCACAGCTAAGCATCCTAATGGGAGAACTAAGGCTGTGGTCTTTCAGGTTGCATCCTCAGATGAGGCAGCAACAGCGTGATACGTGTAGCGCTAATCACAGAACGTGTATTATTAAGGAGTAACAACGTTGTAATTATGAGGGTGTTGTTGCTCTTGAATGTTGTCTTCTGCGTTCGTGTATTGTTTCTTAACAGAAATTTTGCCCTCAGGCAAATCATAATTTTTGTGTTTGTTGGGTACTTAGTAGATTCCCAAGTAATTTTTAAAAATTCCACATTCCATTTGACCTTAGGAACATGCCTTGGGACCACCAGTTAGCAGTGTTCTTAACTTACCCAAGTAACTTCCTCTCCAAGGTGCAGATTTGCCGCAGAAAATTCATCTGTATGTCTGTAACATCTGTACCATAAATAATAAAAAGCTAGATTTTAGGTGCCAGTGTAGTAAAAGTCTTTCTAGCAAAATAGGGATAACATCTTTTTTAGAACCATCTATTTACAATTATTTAAATATTTACCTTCCACCAAAAGAAGGCTACAATAAATTTCCAATTAACGACACAATACAATTAAATCATAACTTCGAAAATCCATCTTTAAATCAAAGAAAGAAGACAAACATACTAAAATTTAATCTCTCCTTTGGGGCAGGAGACAGCTTACAGGTTCTAGTCAGCCAGCTAAATGACAGTCAGGAGAGATCATGTGACTGGGGTCTAAAAACTAATTAATCTCCATAAAGCTGTAAGTGAGGTAGGTAAGATGACTTGAAATCTGATTACATTATTGCATTTAAGGGGAGAAAATGCAGCATGTATTTTTCATGTTGATTTTAACCACCTGAGCCCTTAATGACGTTCTGTACCTTGGAAGAAACCTCATATTTCATCCATATTTAAAAAGAACTACAAAGATGCTACCATCATTAGTATATGATTTACACATTTGGTGTAAATAATATGAAAATAAATCATGTAGGGTGCCTTTGTAAAGTTTTCAAAGAATAAGTAATTCTTTGAAAAGTAGATTCATTGTAAAAAGAGAAGCCATAAATTCTAGGAGTAAAGGAAATTGACAAAGATATGTAAAGGAAATAATAATTTCACTATTCCTACCCCTATTTCCATAAAAAGCAAATGATTAGATAGTATATTTTAGCTATTGGACATTTATGTGCTACATTTTATTAGTTCTAAAGTTAAAGTCCTATTCAAAATAATTCTGAAAATTGATTAAAATATGGTATTCTCGACCGCTTCCATTATTCTGGTCACACACAACATATATAAACGCTTTGAATGTTAGAAGGATTCATTCAGAATCCCATGGAACCTTCTTGTATATTTCACAGCTATTTTTTTTTTTTTTTTACTGTTTTAACATTTAAGTAAAAGGGACTTCCAAGCAACGGTTCTTTAAACACACCCTCCTTTTATCTGCAGCAGAAGAACAAGGATTATAGAATAATAATTTGGAACATTATGTCTGGAATGCCCTGAAAATAATCCTTATTAGATTAGAATGAGCCCTGAAGAGTGTGCCTGCAGGGTGGGGGTGTGAGGACGTGCATGTGTATGTGAGACAGAGTAAGAGACAGACAAGGATTTGGAGTTTTATTAGTAAATATTATCAATCATAGCTTATACAGACCATAAACTGTCTGCAAAAATTGTATTTGAAAAATTGGAAGTGCTGTATTTGGCTAAAAATATAAGCCAGGGAATTGATTACTACCAGGTAATCCATTGCCTACTGAACACAGAAAGAGTTGACAGGCAGGATGTATTCTCTACTTTGTTTTATTAAAATTATAATTATATTTTGTAATAATATTAATGAATGCGTAAGGAGACTGAATCATGAAAATAGAGTACCTCTCATTGAGAACCTGAAAGCGCTTTATGGATGAAGGGCTTTTTCTACCCTACATTTTACATGAAGAAAGTTTTTGTGAGTTAAGGTATATTCACCATTTTAGGCCAAAAGTGTCATTGTGCATCTTGGCAAAAAAGGCAACATGCTACTCAAGCTCTTCCCGGTATGCAGACTTCAGAGGAGCTGTAAAGAGTGGGTATAATTTATAATTCAGAAGATAAGAGATACATTTTGCACCTTCATTTTTCTTGTCTCTAATCTCCTTGAGGTGAATGTGCTCATGCACAGACTGATGCCCACGCAGGGATGCACCTGAACGCACAGCCAGAGGAGTCGCTGGGAGAAAACTCTAGAGGGAGGGCAAAACACAGGATACCATGTCAGGAAGGAAAGCAGCTCCATCTTTTCTGACCTCTGCCTTCACAGCCCCCTAATCTGCTCCGTGTCCCTTCCTCTTCTCCTCTACCACTCCACTTTGCCTTGAGATACAGAACATGGAAAACATCTTCCCTGACCTGAATAAGCATTTATGAGCAGCTACTTCCTGGGTTCAGTGAGTATTTTTAGACCTTAGAAAGCACTGTAGTTGTAGCTTTCTATGAATGATGAAATCTTCATTAAAATCTTATTACCCATGTTTAAAGTGATCACTGCTTTCACATCCCAGGTCTAGATTCCAGAATCCATGAAGATTTGAAGCGTTAGGGGAACTCTTGCTAATGGGTAGCTAGTCAATAGCCATTGTTGAACCAGAAAGGAGGTAAAGATGGAAACTGGGCAAGTCTGAGAGTTTGTTGTCAAGAAATTCATTTTTTTTTCAAAATAATTCACAAAGGTATTATTTTAAATCATTTTGACGAATGCTTAGTGGGATATGAGGGCATAGGCTACGGTACTGTCTGTGGAACTCTAAACCCTAACAAAAAGTCTGTTGGATCCTGTAACGATGCACGGATGCCTGGCCATTCCCACCAAATGCACCACAGAAAAAGCACCTGAGCCTATCACAGTCAGCTCTGCCCTTACATAATCGAATACACAAAGCTTGACACCCAGGGATAAGAAAAAAGGGGTGGCAAGGAAAAAAAGGTTGAAAAGGAGAATTCAAAGAAAAAGTGGATGTAATTCTCTACCCTGATATCTTTTTCCTCAACTTTTCTTTTACTCTCAGTATTACAGAATTGGCCAGCAGTTCAGAAAACCTCTGAGATCCAAAATGTGTCTACAGTACCACATACTGAATTTTTTAGCTACTTGAAAGTGTACCCTCAGAAGAGTCTTGTGTTTTTAGGCAGTAATTTGTATAAACGGCATAAATTGTCAACTCTCCTGCAATTGTGAATTGAATGCTGTTTGGGTTGTAGAACGAGGTTTCCTTCACTTCCTTTCTGTCTGTCAAGGTATTTCCTAACACATCTGAAATCTGGGTTTAAATTGAGACCTGGTTTGACAATTGAGCTCCAGATTTATGAAGACCAAGATTCCTGATGGCTAGTTTGATTTGAGAGTGTGTGTGTGAGAGAGATACTGTTTGTTTCTGTGCTTATTTACTTTTTTTTTTCATTCATTCATCTACTTACTTCCAGACAGAACATTAGATAAAAATCTATTTTGAAAACACTTTAATGAGACAGATAGTAGGCAAATTCTCATTTTATATAAAAGCCACTTCAACTATTAATCATGATTACAGAAAATTCCCATTGTGACAGAGTATCATTTAACTTCCAAAAACTAGAGGCAGCGACAGCACACTTTTTTTTTTTAAAGCTCTCCTATGTAATAATTTTGTGTAAAGAAAGGTTGTACAACCTAATCTTTGAAAGGGCTTAAATTACCAATCAAATATACATAACCTATTTCATTTGTTAAGGTCCTGATTTTATATATTATTTTGGCTTCGTTTTAACAAATACACTTGGCCATAATGAAAATAAACCTGCTGAAGTCTCGGAGGTCTGAGACAAGCTATAACACATTTCTGCACCACGGGGTGGGCTCTTGGGATACCTACTGAGAAAATGCATGCCCACTGAGCATGCCCAGACTATTAAAATGAATTGACATGTTAATGCTGACAGGAAAAGAGCACAAGAGAGCTTGCTAAATTACTGCTCAGTCAGGCACTAGGAATTCCTGAGTGGCTAACTCCTGAGCAAAACCCACAGCAAGCACAACAACAACAACAAAACTTTATTGTCAAACGCACCAAAACAAACAAACACTAACAGGGTTGTCATGTTAGTAATCCACCTACCCATAAATCATATGGATTTTAATCATACCTGCCACCTTAGCTGCTTATCCCCAGAGAAATTGTTTTCTTTTGGCTCCCTCCTTCATTCACTTTCAATTATCTGGAAGCTGTTTCGCGTGTTTATTTATTTATCTAAAGTTCACATACAGTATGCATGCACAAATTTTCTCCAGGGGTCTGGACCACGCAGATCATACAAGGATGCAGTGGAGCGTAGCAGCTAACAGCTCAGATGAATGTACTCAGTCTCAAAAACCTGCTTTGGACCATGATGACAAGGAAAGGGGAGGACAGAAAGTAATTAGTGTGTGTACAATGATTGATTATGGCTTAATATTCAGGCATTTCACCTTTAGACCACTCTAGGTAGACGTAGAGGATGATGAAACAGGAAATCCTTGCGGTCTTTGATAAGCAAGGGGGAAGAAACAACCGCCTCGCCCCATTTAAGTCATGAGCTTTCCCTTCTATGGAGGCGGAATAAAGTTTATTCACTTTTAAACACATATGTTTGATCAGTCTGTTCACTGCATCCCAGAATTGTTCAGAATCTCACACGTTAGGATCAGGGTAAGTAGGTGACCTCCAGCCTTGGGCAGGCAGGGAAGAGACGAAGGGAAGCTGCACGTTTCAGATGAAACTACCCAATCTTGCCACCGTGTTGTCTTACTCTCATGAACAGCTTCAGATATAATACCAATCTGGCTACTTAAAAGAATAAGTAGTGAACTGTTCGTGACCTTTTCTCAGCTCCAGGAGGTGAAAGAGTAGCACAGATCCATTGTGGATCCTGTACCCGTTAGACACGCAAAAAAAAATCGTTTTCATGAGACAAAATTGGGCACAAGGTGGACATGTTAGCTATGGGAAATTCAAGAGAAAGAAAACTTTCACTTTGTCACATCTGTCAAATTCAAGGTTGTTTTTGATACCGTGGTGTTAGTCACGATGGCTTTTTATACACAGTCTGATCTATACAGGCCAAGCTGTGTATCAGCTCCATCTCTAGCTAGAATCTGTTTAGAACACCCATAGAAATTAAAAGGATCACATGGAGTTTGACATTTTGCGAAATGAAAGAATAATGGATGTATTATGTTGTGAGTTTTTTTTTTTCTTTTAATAAAAATGTCTAACTGACCCTTGGGAAGCTTGGCTGGAAGTTGAGAAGTCTGAATCATTTTTCTTCCTCTTTATGCTCAAAAAATATAAGAATGTAATTTTTTTTTCAGTTTTCTGTTTCTTTTGATATCTCAGTGAGTTTATCTTTCTTGCTCATAAAACATAAATGAAATAACCTAAGTTAACGGTAATTTGGTGTCTTCTATTAATTTGGCAGTTTATATCCAAATGCCCAAAAATCATTTGCCCTCCCTGCCCTATTTACTTTTATGTTTCTCTTCTTATCACTGTGGCCAAGAACGTGCCACAAAACACAAGGAGAATTGAATCTTTAACCTCAAGTCTGAACAGAATACATAGTCTACATCACATCGCGTGTAGAATCTTAGTCTCCCGAAATGCCAGATTACTTATGCAAAATAGGCACCTAAGAAAATATTTTGAGGTGGAAAATAAATCACTGAGTCACATTTCACAGATATTTTACTATCTCATTTCTATATCTTAAAGCCTGTGATCGTGGTTTTATATTTTCCATGATCTTCCCTAAAAAATTATGATCCCTAATTTATTCAGTACCTAATGTATATCAGGTAGGTATCAGATCATAGTGTCTTCGGTGAAGTAGTCCTTAATTGTTGTATAGATATAGATATAGATACAGATACAAGTATAAATAGACCAATCTCTACCATCTATCTATCTACCTCCTTTCAAAAATATCAACTGAAAAGTTTAAGATTAGATTAAACTAAACATGGCTTAGCTGCCCTGAAATAACCAAAATATGTCAATACCTTTTAACGTGTAAAAGAAAAAGGCCGACAAGATTTTGATTTCCCAGTCTGTGTTGTTCTATTTGCGTCACAGGGGTGAGAAGACAAGGAAGCCCAGGGAAGAACACAGAGCGCATCATAGAACTGCAGGAAATCTCCAGAAAGGCTGAGAAGGAAGAGTCCTAGGGACTGACGAAGCTAGGGAGAATGTGAAATGATGAGAGAATATTTCAAGACAGAGGATCCAATGTTGTCAAAAGGTCAAACATGAAAACTGAAGAAGGTCTTTTGGTTTAGTAAGACGCCGTTGCGGATCTTGCAGGACTGGTGGAGTGAAAGCCAGATGGCAGTGGCTTTAGAAACGAATAGGTGAGAAAAATGAAGACGCAACTAGTACAGAAAAAGTATTTTAAAGAATTTTTCACTGAGAGGGGAGACAGGAAGACAAGACCATAGCTAGAGCAGGGATCTGAAGTAGAAGGGAGATTTCAGGACACCACACTATAATTGCCTACACTGTAGTCTGTGTCTGTTTCCCCCTGGAGTTGTGCAGTGCACAGACAGAGCAGCCCTGGATCATGGTACTCTTACTGTTTATTTGTGGGTTCAGTCATTTTTAGAATAGGAGAGACTTTGGTGTGTCAAAGTGTTCGTGGAGGGTGGCCAATAGGTTAGAGATACTAGGGAAAGAGAGAGATGTTCAAACAAGTGTAATGGAGGATGGGCTGTAGGGGTACAAAGGGACATCTCTTCTTATTTAAATAAGCATCAATTCAGGTCAGGTCACCTTGTATCCTGTCACTTGCAGTTCTTCCATAGATGTGCACACAGCCAACCTACACAAAAAAAGCCCATGTGGAAAAAAAAAAAAAAAAAAGAAGCCCATGTGCACCCTGGCCAAACCATTCACAAATTTCATCTTTTATTCCATTAACACGTGACATTATTATGTGAGGTAGAAGAAGAAACTCTAGCTGCCTCTTCACTGTCGTGTCTCCCTAGCTTCCAGAGTACTGCCAATGGGAGGTGCTTGATATTTGGAGATATGTCAGTAATTTGTACAATTGTGTTGTTTCCTTGAAGATGCGATTGTTTGCCTAGACAACAGAGAATTCACCTTTCTTCTCATGTTGGCAGATTTTGATCTTGTTCACATGTATCCACCGTCTCTTCCCCAGCAACTCAAGAGAATTGTAATTAATTGGTCTTAGCAGGTTGCGGTTGGCCTATCAGTCTGTTTTCCATGGAATGGTAGGCATGTATGTGGTCCAGGACTGGCCAATGAGATACATGGAAAATGTATCTTACGGGATTTTGGAAAATGTTTTCTTGCTAATAAAAAGAAAATTAGAGAAGAAATACATCCTCATCTTCCACTCTATTCCACTTTATCTCCATTTTACACCTGGAACTAGGGCACGCATTTTATACACATGTAAAGAACCAACTTACTGAGATTACTAGAGAAGAAAAACTGCCATTGACAAAGTTTTTTTTTTTTTTTTTTAAGATTTTACTTATTTATTTATGAAAGACACACAGAGAAAGAAGCAGAGAGAGAGAGGCAGAGACATAGGCAGACGGAGGAGAAGCAGATTCCATGAAGAGAGCCCAATGTAGGACTCAATTTCGGGACTCCGGGATCACAACCTGAGCCAAAGGTAGATGCTCAATGGCTGAACCACTCAGGTGTCCCTGCCACTGAACAAATTAACTCTGACTTTTATTTACTCACTCAACTGTATTCCACTTCCACCCTACAAAGTGCCAGGGGAGAGCAGAAATAACAGCCGTAGTCCCTAATTTGAAAAGTTCGGAATCTTCTGGCTTTGAAGACATGTCCACATATAGGCTACAGGACACTAACACAAAAAAGGTTTACAAACAAACAAGTGTTTTTCACCTGAAAACTTGCCTGGGGATAGAGCTACTTATAAATTGATTCAGACTATTGACATATTTTTAGCAAGGTCATTCTAATGTAATGTAATACAGTCTTAGGAGTGACATCCCATAACCTTGTGAATATTCTATTGGTTAAAAGCAAATTACAGGTCCCACCCACAATCAAGGGGAGGGGATTATACTGGGGCTTGAAAATGGGAATCTTCCGTCATCTTAGCTTGTCTACCACAGTCTACCATTTGGCCATCAGTAATTAACATCCTTCCAACATGCAAAATAAATTCACTCCCTCTAAAGTTTCCAATAGTCTTATGCCAGTGTAGCACCAGCTCAAAATTTAAAATCTCATCATTTAAATTAGGTCTAGGTAACAATGAAGTTTCTGGGAATAATTGTTGAGAAAAGCTAGCTTTGAGGCATTTCTCTCCTATAACACTAAAGGCACAATTCTCTTCCTCCAACAAACTCAATATAAAATGGTAGGACACACAGAAATAGCATCTATAGACATTCCAGAGCAAAAGGGGGAAAAAATGAAAGATAAAAGGAAGTCAATGTCCAAGTCAGTCCTGAAACCAGCCAAGCAGATGTTTGGCGTTCCTTGATTAGATTTCAAGGACTGGGAATAATTCCCTGTGACTCTAGGCTTCACCCTAGGGCTCTCAGTTCTGCTTTTTGAGTCATTCTTCCTTTTTCATGAAAGATGCGCAGGTTTTCAGCTGAGTAGTTCTATCAGTACATCCTGCCAGTAAAATTGTGGAGATCTGACGTTCTTGTTTTATATTGTACTCTGCTTTTTGTTTGTTTGCTTTTTCTTTCTTTTTGTGTGTTTTATTGGTTTTGTTTTTATGTTTGTTTGTTGTCCAAGCTTAGGGTGACTTCTTTTTTTTTAAATTAAGTTTTTATTTAAATTCCAGTAGTTAATATACAGTGGAATATTAGTTTCAGGTATACAACGTAGTGATTCAACACATCCAGCTACAATATTCAAATTATGAAAATAGCCCAAGTCCCAAGTGTCCATTGACTGTGAATGGATAAAGATGTGAGATATATATATATATGTATATATATATATATATATATATATATATAGAGAGAGAGAGAGAGAGAGAGAGAGAGAGAGAGAGAGAGAATGGAATATTACTCAGCCATAAACATAATGAAATCTTGCCATTTACAATGATATGTATCTTATATATGTATATATATATATATATATATAGAGAGAGAGAGAGAGAGAGAGAGAATGGAATATTACTCAGCCATAAACATAATGAAATCTTGCCATTTACAATGATGTGGATAGAGTTAGAGAGTATCATGCTAGGCACAATAAATCAGTCAGAGAAAGTCAAATACCATATGATTTCACTCATATATGGAATTTAGGAAACAAATGAGCAAAGGGGGAAAAAAAAGGAGGGGGCAAACCAAGAATCAGACTTTTAACTATAGTGACAGTGACTTCTTTATCAAACTAATTCTCTCAAGTATTTTCTGGATCTCCTATAGAATTTAATAGAGTCCACATCATTCAATAAAAACCAGACCCAGGGCAGCCCGGGGGGCTCGGCAGTTTAGCACCTGCCTTCAGCCCAGGGTGTGATCCTGGAGACCCGGGATCAAGTCGCAACGTCGGGCTCCCTGCATGGAGCCTGCTTCTTCCTGTGTCTGTGCCTCTGTGTGTGTGTGTGTGTGTGTGTGTGTGTTTCATGAATAAATAAATAAAATCTTAAGAAAAAAAAACAGGCCCATGATCTTTTTGGGAGAATCACTCTACCTTTGTGTCCTGCTAAAATGACTAAGGGATACCCCACTTTATCTGGGAGAATGTTTATGATTTGGTTGGGAAAGCCTGTAAGGCATATTGTTAACCTTTTATTGACTGAATAGCTTAGACTTTTCATCTTTCTGAACCTTTAGTTAAAAGGTTCTACAGTCATAGCCTCAATTTCTCTCCTAAGCAAGCATTCCTGACAGTGAATCTCTTTTTTTTTTTTTTAAGATTTTATTTATTCATGAGACACACACACACACACACACACACAGAAAGAGAGGCAGAGACATAGGCAGAGGGAGAAGCAGGCTTCATGCAGAGAGCCTGATGCGGGACTCGATCCCGAGTCTCCAGGATCACGCCCTGAGCCAAAGGCAGACGCTCAACCGCTGAGCCACCCAGGTGTCCCTAATCTCTTAATGTTGATTCCACCCCTTCCTCAATCTAGAGAGACTGAGAGTTTTCAACATCATCAAATCTTGGGGTTTTTTTTTTTAAGTAGTTTTCCCTCAATTTCTGTCTTCTCACATTTTGTTACCATCAACAAGAATAAACAGGGCAACACCTCCACCAGTTTGCTTAGAAATCAGCCATACAACCAAATTTATCACCTACATTTCTGCTTTTCATATAACTGTGGGAGACACTTTTGCTGAGATTTCTTCTACTATATAAGAAGAACCCCTCTTCTTCCACGTTTCAATAATGTGTTCTTCACTTTGTTGTGGGCCCTTAGTGACAGCATCCTGTGTCCAGGTATCTGCCCAAACTAGGCATTTTCTATCCTACTTATCAAAATTCCTCCTGCCTCTCCCCATAGTGTGGTTCAAAGCCACTCACAGATTTTTAGTTATTTGTTTTCTATGCCACGTAACAAATTACTGCAACCTTAGCAGCTTAAAACCCCATGTATTTATTATTTCACTAATTCTGTGGGTCAGGAGTTCAGGTGTGTCTCGGCTGAGTCCTCTGTGAGGACACACAATCAAGGTGTTGGTAAAGGCTGCGATTGTCATTTGAAGGTTTGGCTGAGGAAGAATTCACTTCCAAGTTTACCTGGTTTGATAGCAGAATTCATGTTTATTTTGACTATAACACCAAGGGAGCTAGCTTCTTGCTAGCCTTAGCCCCTTACCATTTAGGCCTCCTAAAATGACGGCCTCTTACTATTTCAAAGCCAATGAGAGAGGAAGTTTCTAAAGCCAGTCTGCCAGCAAAGACAGGCACATTATTATAAAATGTTACATAATCATGGAAGTGACTCCCCTCACCTCTGCCATAGTCCATTGGTTACAATCTAGTCAAAGTTCTTACCCACTCTCAAAGGTGTGAACATAAGAAAGTGAGCGTTATCATCGAATTGTGTTCCTCCAAAATTCATTTGTTGAAGTCTGACCCCAAGTCAACAAATGTGACTGTATTTGGATGCAGGGCCTTTAAAGATGTAAGTAACTTAAAATGAAGTGATTAGCTTGTGCTCTAATCTGACATGACTGCTGTCTTTCTTTATAAGATTAGGAGACAGACACGTACAGAGGAAAAACCAGAGGAAGTCACAAAGATGGCCATCTACAAGCCAAAGCGAGAGGTTTCAGAAGAGACCAACCCTGCTGACTGACACCTTGATCTCTGACTCTAACTTCTAGAATCGTGAAAAATAAATTTCTATTGTTTAAGCCACCCAGGCTTTTGTATTTAGTTATAGAAGTCTCAGCAAACTAATACAGTGTGCTTGTGCATTGGGGGCAACCTTCGTGTCTGTTGCCCACAATTCCAGAACTGTTTGATGGTTTCTAGATGTTTGATGGTCTTAAGGAACTCTGGGTGTTCTTCTAAGATGCCTCAGAGTCCCTTACGGGTGAAGAAGGCAAACACACAGGACTCTAGAACTCTAACTCCATTTCAATGAGAGAATTCTACTTTAATCTGTTCTAAATCTGCAGATTCGAAACGGCAAGATCTTTTCAAATTCAAAGAATCTCCCTTGTCTTATTTGTTATGTCCTACCCAGAAATATATTCTTCTACAGAAGTTGTCTTGATCACTAAAATTGCACTGGACTAGTTAAATTTAAGAGGGATTTATTAAACTCTAATATGCACTCTGATATACACCAGTCTGTCTGGAACCAGTCCCCTAAGCATTCTGGGCTTTTCATTTCTTCACCCTTAATAATTAGGAGTTTGGACAAAAATGTTTCTAGATCCCTTTTTACCTCTCAGTAACGCAAATTACAGCCATCTATCCATGTTGCTGTTAATCACTTTGCTTCTATTTCTATGCTCATAGGGGAGAGATAATAAGATAATGTTCTATTATACAAAGTTTGCTTTGCCTGATCAATGACAAAGATTTCTGATAATTAAAAGCAAAACACATATTTGCACCGAGAAAGGACTTGACAGTGTTTCTGCAGCATCGGAAAGATGCATGGGAGTCGCACGTTGAGCACGGCCTGCAGTTTTTATTTCCCAGTTATTTGTCTTTGAGAAAGGAAATGAAATTAGACAGAGTAGATTGGGACTTATTTTTCTAAGTTCTGTCGGCACAGTAGAGCCTTCCCCAGTCAACCTGAAAACATTTTTTGTATCTTCAAGCACAAATCATAGTTTTTAACCTTTGTGTTCTCAGAGCTGGCTTTATGGAGCTGAGATGTCTCTTTGGTGTCCGTGCGAAACAAGTGACAAATTAGAAAGTGAAAATCAACTTCTTTTGTTCCAGTGCCAGGGACCTCATCTGTTTTTTGTATTGCTTTGAGCTTTTTCATTCACCAATAGGGGGGTCTGAATCAACGAAGACTTCTTTATCCTCACACCTGTAGCCTGACCTTGGTGCCATAGTTATAAATTTATACTTTTGCTCTGTGCTGTCAGAACTCGGCCCAGAAATTGTGTCCACATTCACCTTCATTCACCATGACATTCTAAATATTCATTTCCTTTAGGCAGCGGTTCAAAATCTGTGGGCGGCATGAGTTACACAAACTTTCAATGTTCTTTTAATTCTTAGTTGTCACCTATCCTGTCTTCAGGATTCCAACCCCTTCTGTCTTCACTTTCCACAATGAAGGTCCTGAACAAAACTCTCTGAACACTTGAAATGTCACTTTTCTAATGCGGTGTCAGGTTAGCATGAGCTCTCTGATGTGTGGGTGACAGGCAAGGACTAATTTGGCCACATTCGCTGAATTATCCAAACCCATAGGGGGCAGGATTCCACCTGGTTGGGATCTTCCACTGGAGTAAACTCAGGGACCAGCTTTTATGAAATGAAATGGGCTGTAAGAGAACAGCCAAAGTGACGGCAGATTTTGTGTTCAATGACCGTATGGTTTTCATTATCTTGTTCTCAACGAAGAATTCATCCAAAGAACAACCAAATGAAAGCAATGTGTAAACCATGTCAACCCATCCTTGGATGAATGTGACACTTTTGCTCTATTGTGTAGTGGTGAGCGTGTAAAGGTGGGGAAAAGAGAGAGGAAGAATTAGGAAAAGTGAAGGTAGTGGGAAAAGAAGGTACAGTAGGAGTAGGAGAAAGAAATGTGTCAGCCATTCAGCTGTCTCATTATGTAGCTTCCCACACTCACCAAAGATGTAATTCATCCTGCAGGTGCAAACATTGTTGGCTTTCTCATAGACTCTTGACGGATGGACCGGATGTATGTTTCCTTACCCCAGATGCTCTTTAAGAATACCGGCAATGAGATAGGGGATTGTGTGCACCTGAATCAGCACATTCACTGAGTCTTATTTGTCTTATTTCTTGTTTAAAGAGCCAGTGGTGTTGTGCACAAAGCAACAAAAACTAGGCAGAGGGCTTTTTTTTTTTTCTTTTAATACGGAGTGATGGCCAATCTAAACACCTTTTTGAGTCACTTCTTATAACTGCCTCTGAGATAAATATGACATGACTGCCTTGATTACTCATCACCAAGAGACACATTAGTGGACCATGATCAGAACACATGACAATATTGCATCCTGAAATCAGATTCATCCTTGTGTTTTCTACAAGGCTTTCAATAATTTAAGACGGATTTTCCACTATAAATTAAAGGGGGGAAAGGGATTTTTTTTCAAGTCATTTAAATAGATAATATAGTAGAAATAGGAATGTCCATTCTATCTGAATCAGTGGCCCCCCTCCCTTCTCTGCTCATTACCTCCCACCAACTTTGAGGATCCAAAATCCCAAACAAAACTGACTCTTTTCTGGTTGAAGTTCCATTGACTCTTGGCAAAGAGCAACTTCCTGGTTCAAAGAAAAAAGGCTTATAAAAAAGCTCACAAGGCTTCTTAGACATCAAATGAGTCTTACGAAACCACATTTTGATGAGCTAAGTGTAAATGAATCAGAAACACATGGATTAAATTTCCCTTGAAATACACATGGGTTTGAAAATCAAGGAAAAAGTGTTTAGCCAAATGTGTTTTGGGTTTTCTTGAACTGAAAACATTTGAAAAAAGTTGAGGCATTTGCTAAACCCTAATACACTGTTGTGTTTGCTCAACCCTCCTCTAAATCAATTAAATTTCCACGAGGCTTCCTCCATTCCCTTGTGGTTTGTCTTGTCACCTCTGTCTTGACACTTTATAGACCAAACCAAGTCCCCATTGAAAAAACAGACTGTTGTTCTAGATCCACTTAAATATGAGGGAGCTATTAAAAAACTCAGTGAATCAGAGACATTAGAGGATGGAAAAGCACCCATTAGGTCATGCGTTCTATCCTGAGGGTTGGAGCACATGCACTCATAGCTCTCTAGTGCTTTATCCAGTATAGTTTTAAGTGTCTCAAGTGACAGGACTTCCACTACCTCCCTTGGGAGAATATTGTGCATTCTAATAGATTTTGTCATTAGGAACTGTGCCTAAGTGTGTAACAGAGGCGCAATGGGATGTCTGAGTGGGGGGAGGGGGGAAGTATTATGGATAATTAACTCTTTCACTACTCTGTATTAATCACCTGTAGCATGTTTGCTAACTTTCTTTGGCATCTCAATACCACAGAATGTGCTACGTGTGCCCTTATTACATTACTAATTTTTACGCAAAGAACAATGTTTTGTCAAGGTTATAAAATAATGCCTATTTTAATGTAAGACAAAGCTCCCCAATTAGCAGATCCATCCCAATAAAACTATGGAAACCCATAAATATATTTTCTTACCTGATAATATTGCTTTAATATTCCTTAAATATATAGGGCTTTGAATGGCAAGATTTTTATTGATCAAGAAATGAGGTCTAAATGGCACCAACCAGAACCTAAACACGCACACCCCCTGTATTTATATTTTATTACCTACCTACTCTCCAAACTGCCTTTCTGCTGCTGCTAATATCTTTTATTTAAGTCTCTTCACAGGAAACTGAACTTATTTCCCATTTCTTCTGCTCCTAGGCAGGCAACACGTTTGCTGGGAAACATCTATTCGTCTTCCTAGATAGAAAGGAAAACCTAGCTTTCGATACAGCTAACATGTTTTCAGAGGTCTTGTGGCAGAGTTTACATTAATTTGCTCTAGTTCTCATTCTACTTACAAATGAGTTATAAGTCACATAATGACTTACACGGCCTGTCATAGTGCTACTATGCTGACCTTTTCAAGATTCTGCATTGTGAACAGCTGACAGGCATACCTCTTCCATGCCAGTTATTGCAACCTATAAAACTTAACCAGTGAAGTGGCAAGAAGAATCAGGTAAGAGGAATGGGAAATGGCATGAGATTCCTGACTTCTCTTTTTAATTTCTCTCAGATACGAGGGGGCTTCTTATATTTCATACAATCTTTTATTATCCTCTGAAAATGTGTATTTCCTTTCCCTCAGCCCTGTTCTTCATATTATCTTGCCACTCTGTGTGCATTTCTGGGTCAGTCCTACAAAATGAGTCCCCCGTTAAGGTATATAGAGTTGAGATGTCTGTATCTAAATTGCTCTTTCTCCATTGTTTAAAGATTTGGGGGTGAGTGGAGTAGGAACTGAGAGAACTAGTTTTCAAAATTCTACATTCATGTGACTATTATCACTCTTTCTCACTCTAAGTTGTGTTTCTCAAAGATATTTTAAATAATACTTAAAGCCAAGTACTTGCTTTTCAGTGACTACTTTCTGTATCTAATAATACTTACCTTAGCAAATAGAGCTGGGCCATCTTCCTCCCTTTGTTTTATGTTACAGCAAAATGTGACACTGCTCTGCTCAGACTGTTTATATTCCTGCTACAGCTTTGGTTATCATGGTATTTTCCTACAACAGATCCAGCGCTCCTTTTTACATTTTTTCTTTAATCTTCTAAGTCAACCCTTGTGACCCTTTAGTAAGACTGTTACTCTTCTCTGAATTTCTTCTAATGGTTCCCCTTTCTCTCTTGCTTAAGGGGATTGCTCTTAATATTTAACAATTTCAAATTTCTGTTTTAAAAGAGGATATTGGATTTTTGGTATCTAGGCTACTTGAAACTCATATAAAATCTTTCACAGCAAAGACTGAAAAACACATATACAATTAATTGTCATTTAGTAGCAACCAGGGCCAAAAATGGAGCGAAATGCTGTTTTTCTTTCTTCTTTTAAAAATCATTTGATATTCAAATGATTATAAACAGAATAAGAACAATATTCCAAATCAGGCTACTTAGTTGTGTATTCTAATCTGAATTTGGTAAGTTTTTGAGTAAAAGGGTATTTATTTTATCATCTAGAAGATGCTTTAAATCATGCCTCACATTGAAAAATCTGAGAAATAATGGGTTCAGTTCTTCATGTAGAGTTAAAATTTGAGATTATGGTAAGCATATGATGCATGCTGCCATGTTATGACCACTAGCTTGTTTTTTTCATTAATGGCAAAAGTGAAACCAGATTCTGTAATGTATACAATGCGATGCCTTCAGCTTACACAAACTTGATGCAGTCAAAAAAATCTATCTGAAGAGGCTGAGGGGGAGGCTGTGTTCAACTAAGTTCAAATATACATATTTTACTTTCTACTGGTTATATAATGGGTACCTTTAAATAAATGTCACTGTGTGTTTCATCCTAATAAGCATATTAGATGACTCATTGTCTGAGAGGGGATTCAAATTCAATATTTGTTTCTTTAAAATGCTTTTATGCTATCTTACAAATACATGTTATTTCAAAAGAAGTCATTAATAAGTTTTCGAAAGCCAATATTTTCTATGCTACAATCATTCCGTAGACATTGGGAAAGAGAGAAAATATTTATAAAGCATTTAGTGATGAGTAATTCACAAGGAAATAATTATAAATACAAGTCAAACAAATTGGCAATTGTTTGCATTTCAAATTAGAAATCACATAAAAGGAAGCATTGCTCTGATTTGCTTCATGAGCATTTTGGGGAAAGCTATTTCTACCTACATTTGGGAGGCTCACATGGAGGTCTAGCTGATAGAACATTAGCCCAAGAGTCTGGATTTCATAAAGTCTCTCCTGGCTCTATCAGACCTCTCTGTGTGGCCTGGTGGAATTTATTCTGGATTTTCTGTATTTCAGTTTCCTCATCAGTGCAGCTGGGGATAAAAAGAAATTTTTAAAAATATGTTAAAGGTATTAGTGGTCAAGCATGCTGACAATTTATTAGGACTGAACCATGTTTTTCACAACAAACATGTTTTCCTTAAAATCGCTGATATTCCTAATAAAGTGGATTCCATCTAGACTTTTTAGACAATCATGAATGTCTTTTTAAGAGATGATAAAGCATGCATAGCTATTTAAGAGATGAGGAAACTTGGCTGAAGAGATAAGACTGACCCCAGGGCCACTATGCGTATCAGAGAAACTAGCAAATGCCTTGTTTATAGAGCAAATATTACTTGATATTTTCGACAAATATTATTTAATATGATCTTATAATGTTCAAACTAAATTGGCCACAGACAGGCTTTCCTTGGTTATTAACTCCTTAATTGATTATTCAGCACTATCTCCTTGTCCTTAGCCTATATGAATACCAAAGACCAAAAAGGTAAAGGCTTTATCTCTTTTCACCAGGCATGCTAACAAACCAGAAAAATACTCAAAAACCTATTTGTATTCTCAGTCAACAGCATGGTGCAGAATGAGTGACCAGGGAGGGAGACAGGTTAGCATATGCAGACAAAGTCACACCACCCCTGGAGAAATTCAAAATGTGATGTTTCTCACCACAGAGACAATCTAATATTAAAATATAAGTTATGGAAAAACACACATGTGACTAATTAAATTTGTGATCCTGCTTTCCTTTGACCCACGTATGATTCAGTGGACTCCTGCACAGACGGTGACAGCATCGACTCTTACAAAGAGGAATCATGTTCCCAGGTTTATTTGGAGAGTTCAAACCCACACTTGTTGTCCTTGCTTCTTCTTAGCATCATCCTAGATTTTTCACCCATTTTTATTATTGGTTGCGTCAGATAAGTTGGGATGATTGGATAGAACTCCACCTACCCATATTTAGTCACTGAATATATATATGTTCATTTCACGTCTTGTGGCCTTTTTGTTTTCTTCGACTTTTACAATAAATATGAATTATTTTTAAAATCTTTTTAATAGGAAGTGAAACTGAATTTCTGCTTGCCAAGAAAGAGGATGAACTTTTAACTTGCACGAAATGCTTCTTGACATTTATTATACACTGTGGGAACTGTAATGATATCAGTAAATGCATGAAAAATTGAGATGCAAGTCTTTCAAAGAAGCAATTAGCATCTATTTCAAAAGTTAGTAGCTGTTTGTAGGTGATGGTACCAAAGTTGATAATTTAACAAATATGGCTAAAGAAGGTAGGTTTTCCTATTTCTCTGAAAGCAAGGCTTTTCATTTAGATCAAATTAATGTTCATTCATCTTTATTAATTTTGCTCACACTGAAGTCAAAATTTCTTCTGCACATAAAGAAGGGACAAGGAAAGCTGCTGATGTATTGGCTTTATTGGCAGAACTTTGCAAATGGTTAAGTGATGGTAATTTTATATCCTTGTTATTAGATGTTTCCAAATGACAGTTTTCATAGTGAGTTCAATTTTTCTTATCACATTAAGAAATTCAAAAGATCAGAGTAGTTCATTTTGCTGAAATAAAACATCTGGCATTGTAAATTTAGTTTAATAACCTCAATAAATGAATAAAAAAGTTATTAAGTTTGCACTGATAACATAAATATAAATATTGGTGAAGAAGAGTGTCATGTTAAAAAAAAATCTTACTAAGTTAGGAAGCCTATGGAACAGAAATATACTTGGAATTGCCTGTGGTGAGCACATAGTTTATACCTCTGCTTCCAAGCAACTGTGAAAATCTCCAATTAAAATAGAAGCAGCTATTGGCTGACTTTAGGTTGGTTCTTTTTTTTCTGTGCAGTAGGACCGACTAAATAATACAGAAGTTTTTGTGTTGTGTTACTGTTGAATTAAACAATAACAACGATGACAACAACATGGTAGTACACGCTTTCCCTTTTCATTGTCCATCAACAAATAGATTCAGATTTTAGAAATGCTTTGTCCTTTATCCTATGAAGAACTGCTTCATAAGTAAACCCAAGTTTTCTAACATGGTATTAAAAATCTTTTATAATTTTTATATCACTGTTAAAAATGAGAACATAAACAGAAAATCTTGAAATTTGTAAGAAACCCTAAAAGACCTCAAGTAGCCAAAGTATTCTCTCTCTTTCTCTCCCTCTTTTAAAGATTTTAGTTATCTGTTTTTCTGGGGGGGGAAGGATCAGACAAAAAGGGCCAAGCAGACTCTCCACTGAGTGGGTGAAACCCAGCCTAGGGCTCGATCCCATGACCCTGAGATCATGACCTGAGCTGAAACCAAGAGTCAGGTGCCTGACTGACTGAGCCACCCAGGTGTCCCAAATAACCAAAGTAATCTTAAGAAAGAAGAACAAAGCTGGAGGCACCATACTTCACGATTTCAAACTATATTACAAAGCTACAGGGATCAGAACAGTGTGGTATTGGCATAAAAACAGACACAAACATTTTCAATTAATTCACAATTAATTTACAACAAAGGAGCCAAGAATGTACAACATGAAAAGAATGTGCAATGTTCTTTTCACACGTTGAAAAGTGTGTGAAAACTGTGTCTGTGAGCATCTGTGCTTTATCTCAATTTGTTTTGTACATCTGTTAGCAAGATGTGTCTAAAGGTATCAGGAAAGCCTGGGAGAGGATTTTCTTTTTCTTTTTTTTTTTTAGTCTGGAAATGCTTAGAAATGTTTCCATATAAATTAATGGTAATTGCTTCTTTGCTTTATGTCATTTCGGCTTACGGAATATTTCATAGAAACATTCTACTTTTGGAAGGTGGGGAAAACCTATACATACAGATATGACTTAAACATTTTTACTTTAAAATTATGGTCTTTAAAACATAAATAAATAAGACAAAATAAAATAACACCGTTTATCATAACTTCATTACTCCATCTATCGTAATGTTGTGGGATCTCATCAAGGTAAGATGATACCTAAACAGGAAGTAATTGTAAGCGAATTGTATGCAGTTCTTTTTGGTTAGGAAAAGACTACTTTGCCTCCCTGTACTAAGTCAGTAGGAAATAGGGTAGAATTTATCCGCCTTAGTCCAGGCTCAAGGAACAGAGGGTAGGCAGCAGTAAGATTTTCAGCACCCATCTTTATGCCTTCTAATTACATCAACATAAATCTTCCCCTCCACCCACTCCACCCAATATGGTCCCAAAGGCCATCTTGGTCAGCTCTGCCCTCTGTACACTCCAAAAAGGCACATAGCTCTATTTTGCACTATCTTGGATTTTTTTTATGACTGTATGTATGATTGTATTTTTATGATTGTATGTATGTATGGTTATATGCATGATTTTATGTATGATTATATGTATGATTTTATGATTGTAGGACTGTAACTAGATCTTTGAAGAGGAGTGGAATTTGAGCAGAAGAGTGAGTAGAGGAGCTCCTCTTCAAAGATCTAGTTACAGTCCTCCCTCCTCAGTGGAGCTATTTCAATGCACACAATTCCACCTGCTGAATGCTAATAACACGTTGCCTGCATTATTCAACAGAGCACTGACTTTACGCGTATATACTATTTACACACAGATACATACATCTACATATATTCTTCTTAACATCACATTATTCTTTTCTCCCTAGTAAATTATGAACTTTTGTGGAAAGAATGGCGTCTTAGATTTGTCTATTTCTCCACTTATGTGCATCATTTGGTGGATAGGCACTTGAACTTCATTGACTAAAGGGTTTCTTTCTTTCTGATTCATTTTTAAAGTGTTCACTTACAACAAAAGGTCTTAGCAATATGATATTCTTTATCCCTAGCTATTGGCAATGCAGAACACAGAATAGGTTCTTCTTATATTCAGGCAGCTCTCTAAGTCCTATAAAAGAGCTATTAGGGAGTCCTACTTTCCACCAGGCCTAATGTCTATCCACATCTTCTTCATCTACATTGGAACTTAGCTGTTACCATGCCTGGTCCTTGGAGATGTAGCAGTAAGTGTCTAATGTGTTGATTTGAAAGGCAACAACCTGGATTAGATTTCTCCACAGAATGTCAAAATACAAGACACACTGCAACATCTATTCCATATCTAACCTGATTTAATAGCCATTCAGCACTTCTTAAATTTCCTTTAAGCCGAGATCATATTGGCTGCACTTTGAAGGGCTGAGTGAATGCATAGCACAATCAACAGAGAGAAAAGGATATGAAACAGCAACAGAACATTGACAAGTGTATAAGGAGTACTAAGATGCAGAACGGAGGGCTTCATTTTCTTCTGTCTTTCTCCTCTTCTCTTTCTCCTTTTCAAAATCAAATTTAGGAAAAGCTCTCATCAATATATTTCCTTTTTTCAGGACGTCTGGGTGGCTCAGAGGTTGAGCATCTGCCTTTGACTCAGGGTGTTATTCTGGGGTCTGGGGATTGAGTCTCACATTGGGCTCCCAGCAGGAAGTCTGCTTCTCCCTTTGCCTATGTCTCTGCCTCCGTGTCACTCATGAATAAATAAATAAAATATTTTAAAAATACATATATATCTTTCTTTTGACTTTCTTTATTAACATGTTAACTATTCTGTTCTAACTATGGGACTAGGTAAATAAAAATAGTAGCAATGTACTACTTTGAATGAAATAAAGATGCATCAGATAAAATATCTTAGGAATCATAACCACTCAATAGTTTGATTTTATTATAAGATAATAAAATATAATGATAAAATATTGTATCAGACATATAGAGGAAAGGAAATAAAATTCTCCTTTTTTTCAAGACCTAATTTCTAGTACTGAAACGTGCATATCATGAAGATGTGGCCTTTTGAAGGTCTCCATTAATATATTTTAAAGAATTAAATTTTTTTAGATCTATTAACCATTTTTAACATGAAAACAAGCTTAAAGATCCACAATTTGATTAAAAACTAAAAGACAATTAAAATATATTGCATGTTATTTTATTATGTTTTCTAATTTCCCCAATTTCTATAGATTATATAAATACATATACATATGTATCATGTTGTTTTTTTTATATGTATCATGTTGAATAATGATATCTATATATCCTTACCATATTCATCATCTTACATAAGTGAAACCATAACCCAGTAAAATGATACTTTGTTATTTAAGTGACGCAAATATTTGAATTATCTTGTTTGAATTAGGTCCCTGCTCTTCTGCTTTCACCAGTAAGTGTTTTGTTTTATGTTACACTCATTGCCCCACAGGAATTTCTTTAAGAGATGAAAGATGGAAGGAGAGAAGAGAAGCTCCTTCTTGCAAAGTATATATAGTGATTCTATTACCTCTCTTGCAGTGTTAAGTCAAATATGCTATTTTATTGGGAAGACCAACTTTATTTGCATATAAATACTATGGTGTGGAGGTTTGCTTCCTTTGTGTTAGGCCTTATGGTGAAGGGAAGTCATAGCTTCCCTTGAATATTTATTCTTTGAGAAGAAACATACCAATGATATCTTTACAAATGGCTTTATGATAATCTTTACAGTGTTTCTTTATAGCCATTCTTTGCATTTTATTCCTTAAATGAGAACCATTTGGGTCCTTTCAGGAATGACTATTTGTGTACTAGGAATACCCTCACAGCCTTCTCTGGATATTGTATAGACTCTACACAAGAGGTGTGGTTCAATTGGTCCTCATGAGTAGCATTCGGTAATGAGGAACATGCAGCCACATGAAAAGGACATGAAAGAGCTTACTTGCAGTTTATTGCATGTTGCACTGAAGATTTACATATTTGGTCAATGTTTAGAACCATGAAAATAAAGTTCGTCAGGGATTAGATTACAGAAGAAATTCATGACCAAGTTAATTAACTAAATGAATCAGCGACTTTTTTAGTGGAAAAGTAAAAGTACCAATTATAATGCTTAGCAGACTCATTGCACAAGTATAAAGTGGAAATGGAGACCAGGAAAAGGGGGTGGGGTGGGCACATCAGAGTCTTTACAGTGCCATTTCCTGAGGGATACAAAGTGAGTGACAGTTCATTGGTTTCTACTAGGATAGACCCAGAAAAATAGTTCACCAGTAGATAGCAGGTTACCAAATGGAAAGTTAGTAAAAGATAGGAAGAGAAACTGAAGTTTACATAAAATCAGGAAAAGGAGGTGGAGTCAATATTCATAGTGATGAAAGCACTCGTGGTGTGATCCCCTCGTGTCGGATGCTTCCTTCAGTGACAAAGCTTGAGAAGTTACTGGCCAGCTCTGCACAGCTAGGTTCAAGGTCATCCTGAACCCTACTCTTTGGACCTCTCAGCCGGACTTTAAAAGAGCTGTGCTAATAAATAAATAAATAAATAAATAAATAAATAAATAAATAAATAAAAGAGCTGTTCTAGGAGGCAGGGAGGGAAGAACTAAATAAAACCTCAGATTTCTGGTACTTGATCTTACAGTTTCTGACTCTGTCAGTATATCTGGTATGGGGCACAGAAATATGTTTAATTTTTGTTTGTTTGTTTTGTTGTTGTTGCAAAGCATGCCTGAATTAAAAAGGTGTTGCCAGCTAATGTCTTCCTAAGATTGGTAGTTGCCCTTAAACTTTATAGTGTACTAGAATCACCAGGAGAGACTTGTTAACCCACAGGTTACCTGAGAACTTAGATTTTTTTTTTCCCCAAGTACCGAGTTGAGACTGATTTTTTCTGGTCCAGGAACCATAAATTGAAAAACACTTGTGTAGAGTAGTTACATTTTAAATGCCTGTAAAACCTAAATAAAAGATATATTTGCATGAATCAGACTGAGGATAAATAATTTAAAAAATGAGGGACGTGTGTGGAGTAGAGCGAGCACGCCCATCCTAAATGTATTTATAATGTAGTTGCTTCTAAAATATTCTACAGGTAAAATTGCACTCTGTGCCCTTACATGTGTGACTTCTAATTCTATGAACTTAGATTAAGCATGGCGTTGTGTGAAGGGTGGCAACGTCACTCATTCATTCATTCAAATTATTGAGTAAGTTTTACATGCTAGGTACTGCTCTCGGTGAGTGGAATCTATCAATAAACAAAAATGAAAAAAAAAGTGCCCTTACGAAGAATTCATACGGAACCTATGCACTTCTATTTTTATTAGTTTAAAATTAAAATACAAAGAATCTTAATGTCTGCCTAATTAGTTAAAATTCTCAAAAATGCAACCATTGCATATCAGACCAAAATAAATGCCTAGTTTCATAATCTCTTAGTAAAATACTTTTATAATTTAGTTCCTCTAGCTGGTAAAGGAAATAGCTTGCCTGAAAATTCTAAGGCACAAATACAAAGGCTGGGATCTGGGGCATACCAAACCATAACACCCCTTATCAAATATATGCAGAAGAGGTGGTCTGTGAGACTTTGAGAAAGATGAGAGATTTCAAGAATACAATCATGATCCTTTAAGTATTTTCAATCTTACCTTCACAAAATTGTCTAAGAAGCTTTTGAAAAATATCAACACCTGGCCCTACCTGCAGAGTTTCCTATTTTCCCTTGTTCTGGGGTGGGCTTAGGCATCCCCAGTTTAAAAGGCTTCCTGAGTGATTCTAATGTGCAACTATGATTGAAAACCACTGATACACAAAGAGTCATTCATTTGTTCTTTCCTTAATGAACATTTAGTGTACAGTCATGAGCATGTGTTAGGATACACTCAAGAACGAAGGAGATATGACATATATCCTGATGACTATAGAGTTCTTTAGTATTTTAAGGAACTATTAAAAAGCCCACAACAGACAGCCCTTTATTCGGGATTTGAGCGCCTACTGAATGTCTTGCCTTCCACGTGAAGGTAATGTTTCTGAGCAACATGTTTTGGTGGGCTAGTTTTGTTTTTGTTTTTTTTTTTTTTTAGTGGGCTAGTTTTCTTGAAGTGACATCAGAATTGCAGCAAGTTGAGAACTTTGTAATATTACAAATAGCTTTTGAACATAATTTAAAAAGGTACACTCGAAACACACTTTGTCCCAGATACATTTCAGATTCTTCTTAATTATAAAGAAAGGAAGTAGGTAGCATCGGAGGTGCAAGTCCTTTTACAAGTCAACTGACATAAGCCTACATGAAAGAAAACAATGTATACAATGTTCTCAGCAGAACTTCAAGAACTCTATCTTCAGAGTACTAAAAAAAAAAAAAAGGCAGGATTTTACTTGGGTGAGAAGGGTTCATTTTGAACTATGGAATAAATTACCTATTCAAAGATTTTAGAAAGGGTGTTGTATAACGCTCGTGATAATTCTAACCCATCTCAGCACTGTTCCCTATTAAATGATACTTTTATTATTTTCTGAATCCACCTTAAGAAATTTCTGGTATTTCAAGGAAAAGATGCTCTTCCTAAATATTTATAAAATATCTAAGACCAAAAAATGCCTAGGTCTCTTTATCGATTGACTGTTCTTCTAGTTTTGTTTTTAATGGGTTCTTTTTCTATATACACAGCTGTATTAGAAGAGGTTTTTCATAGCTCTCAGGACCCTAAGAAACCCTACAGGTTGATTAATCCCCCATCTACTCTCAACTCTATATTTCCTCCCTCACTGCTATTTCTAATAACCATAATTTTATTTACTTCTTCCCAATTTTGTCCATTGGACTCTAGATATCTCTGATTCTTATTGCTCCTGCAGATTCTGTGCACGTATGATGACAGGCATTGTGCTATTTTAAATGCATTGTTTCTAATCCTCACATCAAATCTCATAAGGTAGGTATTTTCCTCAAATTATGAATATGGGAATAGAAGTAAAGAAGAGAAGAATAAAGTTGTTCAAGTTTACAGAGTAGCCCCATAAGCCAGAAATCCATGCCAGGTTTGTCTGGACTTCAATGCGAATATTACTGCTCTAGTTTATCTCTCTAAGACTTCTACAAAGGGGTTCCCTTTCTACTTCTTCTTCCCTTTTTTTCTAAGATTTTATTTGTTTATTCATGAGAGACCATAGAGTAAGGCAGAGACACAGGCAGAGGGAGAAGCAGGCTCCCTGCAGGGAGTCCAATGCGGGACTCGAACCCAGGACCTGGGATCACAATCTGAGCCAAAGGCAGATGCTCAACCACTGAGTTGCCCAGGCCCCTTTGTTCTTCTTGATCATGAAGAATAACCTAATTCTTTTTTGACAAGTCTGCTATTCATGGTACGTGTACTTTTTCAAGACTTTTCCAAAGGTAAACCTCGTTCCCTGTTCCTATTCCTCATGTATGATAATTTTTGACCGCCTCTACTTTCCTTGTTATAGCTTCTCTCAAACAGGTCCACGTGGGGCCCGCACGGTTGACTGAACTCTCTGGGTGTTGTGTATGCAGCTTCAAGTTGAGTTGCACCATTATTTGCCTTATTCTAGAGCAAGGCTTCTATTAATACAGCCTGAGGGCCCATCAGCCTTTTTGGCAGCCACATTACTGTTGACTCCTACTGAGCTCATTGTCAACTAAATGCCACAGTCTCTTTCACAACTGCTGTTGCTAAGTCATATCACCTTTGTGCATTTTGTTTCTGAATCCAGGTTTAAGGCCTTAACAATTATCCCTAATGAATATAATCATATTAGAGTCACTCCATTGTTCCAGACTTTGGTAGCATTTTTCAATGCCAGCCTCTGTGGGGAGTGGGGGTCTAGTGGAGAGAGATTCCGTGTCTACACTTAGTATATTTGCTCTCCCTCATGGCTTAATTTTTTTTTTTTTTTTGCAACACAGTCACATTTTATCTTATGTTGAATTTATTAATAAATTCCTTTATTAATAAATAAAGGAATAAAGGAATAAAGAAATAAAGTCCTCAATAGGACTTGGTGCTGACCCCCAAAACCTCCTGTTCAGGCTGAAGACAATGCTCCTGAGGCAGAGAGAGCTTTTTGGCTATAACCTGTGCTGTTCCTCTCAATGTCCTGCACTTGGTATGCCCTCAACTACTATACGGATGGTGTTGGGTTAATATATGGGTTTCAAATAATTATAGAGCATTTAAGAATTGAATCTCAGGTAAGCTCGTAAGCAAAAGTCAGGAGCAGCTTCAAGCAATCAAACTGTTGCTAGGTTGTACACTTGAATTAAATTGTCCACACTTACTAAATCCTGAGGACAATAAAAAGCTACCAAACCATGGGAGCATAAGAGGGGATTAACATTGTATAATAATTTTGTCACCAAAATAATCACTACCTGTTTAAAATTATGTAAATATTATGACTAAAGGCACTGCAAAGTTTTTATGTGAGGTCAGGGACAAAAAAATCTATTTGAAGAGAAACAAAATTTTCTGTCGCCCCTATCCCTTGGTCTTATTCTCTCCTTTGTCTCTTTTTCTCGATTCTTAGACAAATACTAAGTGATCTAAAAAGGAAAAAAAAGCAAAAAAAAAAAAAAAAAAAGCAAGAATGTTCCATGCCAGATAGTTTTTAATCTTCTTCCTCTAACAGTTTCCAAGAAACTAAAAAGGGAAAAGTGGAGAGAGGAGGAAGATAATCAGGGTTGATTGTGAATCTGGGAAAAGTCTCAACTATGTATTGAGATTCACAAAAATGAAATATGAAAGATCACAAGAGAGGAAATGAATAACCATTCTGCCCGTTGCCAGGGTTCTGCTCCCCATTCTTCCAGCTGCGGCCGAGGCTTCAGCTTCACCCTTCAGATTGGAGTTAGAGGCACATGCACACATCTCAGCTGCTGTGCTCTCTGGTACTGTAGTTTGCCTTTCTTTAGAATGCCCTAAAGATAGCATTCTTAGTAAACATACTGTCAGGCAGAGAGAATTTCATCAGGGGGATGTAACCATCCTCTCTGGTAGGAAAGGCTTTTCCACCTGCAGGGTGTAAGCTATTGGAAATATAGGGTTTTTTGTTTTGTTTTTGGTGGCATCAGCAACTAAAAGAGTTCTGACTCAGCTCTCCAAATACTTTTCTCGTCTCTGCAGAGGATTTGATGATGACATGACAGTCATCTTCACGATATGTCCTCTGGGCCTGGCGCTGGGTACGGCCCACACCGGGCAGTCAACAAACACTTGTTGACTATACAGATGAACTGTCACTTGATCTCCCTAGGATGAGTTGGTTCTTTTGGCATAAGAAAGAGCAGACCCTCGATGTGCAATTATGTGTGTCGTACTGGGCAGTGGACATTGCCAGGTCAGCTTTCGCAGTTGCCTTGCTGGTGGTGATTTCGCCCTGTTTCCCAGACATTTGAGTACATTGCTCAGGATGATATAATAGAACATTTCATTTTGGAGTATGCAGAAATTCAACCTTCCCTTGAGCCTGGAGAGTTTCTCGCTCATTTGATTTCAATAAGGAACCCAAAAGCTTACGTTTTTAACAAGTTCCCAGGTTGTGTTGATGCTGTTGGTTGACAACCACTGCACTAATCCAACCCCTAAATGACGAGGAGGAAACCCTGGGGGAGAGTGTGGATAAAGAAACATATCGGTACAGTTGCTCAAGCAGCACCTACGTCCTCCTTCCAGCTGAGGCATTTTTTCTGTTTTCTCATGTGGCCTCTCCAAGGAAAGGCAAGCAGAAGGAAGAACAAGGGTTGGGGAGGCCTTAGTGAAGTAAAAGCAGCACCAGCAACTGAGGATAGACCTCATTTGAAATTTGTGGGTTAAATAAAAAGTTTTTACTTGTTCTGAACTTCTCCAGGAGGAAGCAAGAGGTTCTGTGATCTCCCTTGCTAAGCTTCTTCCACATCTAAAAACATTATTCAGAACATTCCTGCTACAAACTTAAGCCCATTTCCATTGCTAATGAGGCATTCTATATTATACTACGCAGGAGCTGATGTTGGAAAATAAATGTGTCTATGAAGTAACTGCATGTAAAAAAATAAAATTGAAATAAAAATAATTAAATGCAGCCAGCTGCTTTAAGCAACCATTTCATCACATGGTAAGAAAAGTATTCAAAAGCCATCCAAAATCTGTTCTCCTCTGTTACTTCTTGCCTTACTGCCTCACTACGATGATCATATCGGTTACAGAAACCACCGTCTCCATGCATTTCCTCATTCTGTGGCCAGTTCTGTGTCCTTCCCATGAATTGAACCGTCTTCATTTATTCCTTTGTTCTCATCTTGCTTTGCTTGACTCATACTGAAGTGTAAAAGGAGCAAACAAAGCCTATACTTAGACACCAAGAAAGGTCAATTTCTCTTCTCGATAGTTCTGTTGAAGATCGTGTTGGAAAGGGAATTCAGTGGGCCATGTACACATTCTCAGTTAGGATGAGAAGTATTGTACTGATCCCAAAGAATTAAATACATCATCTTCCTCAATCTTTGAAATCATTTGTACATGACCCAAATTTCTCACAGATGTACTCTTCTGTTCCTGAAAAGAGGAGGTGGATTGGCACAAAATAAACACACACACCTACACTAGGACCATTTATGTTGATAAGAAGAAAACTTAGCTGTACTTGTCTAGACAACCAGAAAACCTTGTGTTGCCTATCCTGGGAGATAGACCTATCGCAGAATATACAGATTTGTGAATGAGGAAGACTCACGATTTAGTTTGGTTAATGCCTTGATTTTGTTGGTTTGCTTTGAGTTTCATTTCTTTTTTGTCTGTATCTGGTATATGATTCTAACAGGTGAATAGTTGTCCTTGCACTGTATGAGGTGTGCAAACTTGAAATACTAAATAACCAGTGTCCCAAACCCCAAACGCTAATCTTCTTACATAGCATGCAAGTAAGAAATATGCAAAATATGTCCAGTTGTGCTGAATGTATATTCCCTGCAACTTCTAGCGTGAGGAAACTCATGCTGGAATAAATCATAAAGGGGTTTAGTAAAATGTACACACATATCATTTATAGCTAAAAACAACAACAACAACAAATGGTAATAGTAAATATGTTTCCCCTATCATATTACTATACCTTATTGACAATTGCCATATTTGGGGCATTTTTCTGAAATTACCAGAAAATTGAATATGCTGTGTATTTATATTATTATTCTATACATATTTGATTATATGTGCTAGATATATTCTTAAGAAGGTACAATGGAAAAACAAGAACTTTGGAAGTAGAAATCTAACTTAACTGTCAATCATGTGCCAATGTTTTTCAAACTGTCCTTAAATGGGGGGAAAAAAAACAACAATAAAAACCCACAGTTTATGCAGCACACACACAGTGACAGACACACTTAGCTAATACACAACGTTACATAACAATTTATGTTGAATGAGATGCATTCTGACATTTGCTATCCTATCTTATTTTAGTCTTTAAAAATTGTTGGTCATGCCCCACTAAATTAATTTCAGTATACACTAAATTTCCCCAGAATCATATCCCTTAAGAAACACTGCTTTTTTTTTTAGGAAATTCTAGAGTGATGACCAAATAATCCTTTATTATGTTGATTAACTACCTTCTGATTTGCCTTCGTACCAATGGAAGGTCTTGACATAATGAGTCTTTTAAATACATTCTCACTTCTGTTTGACTAGTGCCTACAAAATATATGTTGTATATGTGAAGACAGTGTACTATTTGATAATGTCATGGTTGCTTAACATGCAACTTTTAATGAATGCTTTGCAGTTGCTATCCCAATCTGGTGAGCAGAGTGTGCAGCCTACAGTCTCCAAGCCTAGTACCTTTGTGTTTCAATTCCCTTGGGCTCATCTATACTTGACTTTCTATACATTAGATCACTTCTAAGAGAAGTCTAAAAAAGCATCTCTAGCAATCTTTAATTCATATGATTAAAAATTCAAAAGAAGCCCTTGTACCAGCTGTTAAACTATGTTCGTAAGCTGTAATTCAGAGTTCAGGCCCCAGCAAATTGAAGGTTAGGTTAACAGGATTATTCAGTGGAACTGCATTCAACTGTGGCAACTAGAACAGTAGGTGGACTGTTTTATACATGCTCATTTGCAGAAGATAAACTAAGGATGAGCAAACTTATCTCATTGGAAATCTTGCCATCCAATTTTTTTTTTTTGCCTCCTTTTTGCAGTATGGTTTAAAAGGGAAAGCAAATGAAACTAACCATCATGTTTATTTACTACATATGCAGACAAAAAGAAGAAGATCCACATGGAATGTTACACTGAATCTTATTTGAAAATTACCGAACGCATTTCTCTTTTCAGAGTTTAACTTTGTCAAATAAAGCTAAAGTTTCAGAAGAAAATATTTTTTGCGGCCCCAAACTGAAATGTGTTAGCATGCAAATTTGGGAAACACCAAAAATTAAAATCAGTCTTTAGTTATAATATTGATTCCCTTATGCTTCTGTGGGAGAGCACTACAAAGTTTTCTTTACAGCATCAATTCCCCTACTTTCAAAAAATAAAAAAATGAAAAAATAAAAACCCTAAGTCATAGGATAGAACACTTGAGAATTCAAAATGGGTAGTCCCAAAGCTGGTTCTGGCGCAGGCATTCACTAGGAGCATGTCACTAAGAGAGCCACTTTAACTCTCTGGGCATTTTTCTCACTTATAAAATGAGAGAAATGGACAGTATGACTTTCTTCTGTAGACAAAAGATCCTTTCTTTTCTATGTTTTTTGCTTCTAAGTTTAGCGTAAAGTGATTGTTGTTGGCTGACAAATGATTGGGAACAAAAGAGATGAGAAACACAAAATCTCTTTTGTCTTAAATGAACTTGAAATTGTTTCCTCCTCAAGAATTACTTATTGCATTGGAAAAGGAAAATAAGACTTCTCCAGATGAGAGTGAAGAAAATGATACGAATTTGTAATCTGGGTTTAGGAGATGTAAAATAAAATCAGTGGAGACACATTTAAACAGATGCTTCTGCCTCACTATGTAGTAAACATAAATTAAGAAGAGAGTAAATGAAACTTTCAAAATCATGAACATTAGCTTCAACAAGAATGAGAAAGGTATCACCAAAACCCCCCCACCAATATTTTGCTTAAAAACAGGATACAACTTGTAAGAAAAAAAATGTTCTTGTGAAAACTCAGACCAAAGTTTTGAAAGAATTTAAAAAAAGCATCGAAACTAAAAATATTTCAAAGATCACTTTTAGTCGGTAAACATCATGAGCTGCTACTTTAAATAGGCTTTTGAAAAAAATGGTAAAGCTGTACACTACAGTTATGACAGTTCATACCTCTTTGGAATAATCAGTAAGTATAACTTACTAATTGGCTTTTTCTATAGGGATGCTTAGTGTCAGCATCTTTTTTTTTTTTTTAATCCAGAATGAAGTCTTCTCCACATCCGTGGAGCTGTTCAATGCCTAGTGGCCTGAGAGCAAGAGAAGTATTAAAAATACTTATTCCTTGAATAAAGACATACCTTTATTAGAATGCATTTATCCTTCACTTCTTGGATTCAGCTACATTTGTGCATTTTTTTTATTCTTCTCATATCTACACAATAGAGATTCGGGTATCAAATCAAGGTGGCCAATCAATAACAGCTAACAGCTAATAACAGCTGGAGTTGCAGCTAGCCTGCAACTCCAGATCACCCAAATTACCTTGTGAATCTTGGCAAATTACTAAACTTCCCTGATCTCCAGTTCTCAAATGATAAAGATGTCGGTTCATATGGTTACTGTGAATTTGAATGAGTTAATACATATAATGCTCACCACGTTGGAGTTACTCGATAATGTTATTAGTTTTTTTTTTCCTAATATGGATCTAGCAGTAATAGTTTTAGCAAATAGAAATCTCTGTATAGAACAAATAACAGTTCTTTATCGTATTCCAGTTTCCAATGCAGAGAACCTTTAAAAAATAATCATAAAAGAAATTACATTTAAGATCCTTTCACTGACAAGTAATATTGTGAACTGTGGATTGAAGGGACTGTTTCTGTTAATGCAGGAAAAGCCCACTTCAGAAAAAGAAAGATGACAGAGCCTTGCTTCCGTTCTTTCTTGAGCAGCTACAGGTGTGGAGCTCTCTTTCAGCAAACATCTGAACAGAATGCACAATGGCAGTGGGCCTCATATCTTACCAGCAGTGGGGAGAGATAAATATTAAATAAAAGCACTAAATAGCATGCTGAGTTATAAGGCAGTAAGAGGTATGGAAAAATAAGGAGAGCAGACTCATTCTGAAAACAATGTGAGCGTAGGCCAAGGGGTGCCTCAAGCCTTTGGTACTCAGACATTCCAGACACACCAGATCCACTCAGAACACTATGCTTTGACTTACCTTCAAACTGACCCATAAAATCATCTATCAGAAATCTTTTTGTCCTCCAGGAAGCACTTATTTGCTCTACCTCCTCCAAAGATATTTCTCTAATTGTGCTCATCCTCTCTGATGGCAAAACACCTGTCCTATGTTGCCCTGCATGACAGTGTAGACACCCGGCCCTTCTAGAAGATTGGAAGACTCTGATAGTCACAGCCCCTAAGCATTCCCGTTACCACGACTATGAAAATGACTTCGATGAGTGCTTAGTATGTGCCAGACATGCTCTTTAGCTCATTTTAAACAAAATCTCCTTAAATCCCTTAACTCATCTATTCTTATTTTACATAAGAAAACATTGAGACTTGAGAACTAAGATAAATTGCTTGAGGATTCCCAGTTAGAAAGCAGCAAACCTGCATTTCAGTATCAGGTCTCAACTACCCTAAGACCTTGACCACTGCCTGGCCCAACTTCATGTTATTCATTTTATAATTTCCTGGACATGGTAAATATTTTATAAAAGCCGCCAGATAAATAGATGAATGAGCTCTTGAATTAGTGGCTCTGCTTCCCTTTTGGCAGCCATAATAAAACCTTGACTAACAGAAATTAATTTTGCACATCCTTCAATTAATTAGGATTTTTCATTTTCTTGTTATAGCCTACTTTAAATAAAATGTGGCAAATCGCAACACATTTCGCTTAAGTTTTTCAATCAGGATAAATTGCTGAAACGTTTCTTTGAGGAGGGTGTAAAAATTATCTTTGTTCCCCATACCTTGGACCACACTTTGGGTAATACTATTTCTTGAGACATGAAGATTAGGACTACAGGATCCCATGATCTCAAGCTTTCAAAGAAAGATATATATCATATTCCCCAGGCAATTCACCTGGGAACAATTTTTAAAATACTTTAGAGTAATTTTTAGCAACAAGAATCAAAGCATACATTTTTTAATTAAATCTTCAGCTAATTGGAAACCCAAATCTCAGAATGGCTGCTTTGCCAAATGTAACAAGATGCTAACAGTATCCCATCTTCGTTCTGCAGACTTTGCAGTGTCATCTGTCTGGATTCCTCTTGCACCCGTTTGCATCCGTGTGCTCAGGGGCTTTATTCCAGGTCTGGGAAGGCTATTCTGTGGACTCATGGCAGTCCAGAAATACTAGGAGTTAACATACCCCTACCACCGCCTCTACTCCATGCCCCCAGGCCCATCTCTAGAGTCAGTGACTCTAAGGAGGTGGTATATAAATACCTCAGCTCTCTCACCTCTGGGATAGGGTTATTCTGTAGTATGTGTTTTCCACAATTTTCTAGGGGATCCTCTGCAGGCTTCAGGGCCAGCCACACATGGTGAGAACTGGCTAGTAAAGCACTGCTTGGTGCATGACTTCACTTCCCTCAATCTCTGTCCTGCCACCTTCAATTAGTGTTTCCTGAATCTTCCAAATAAACTGCTTGCCCTCACACCCTTATCTCAGGGTCTGCTTCTGGGGAAGTCTAAAATAAGACATGAGAATTCTGATTATCTGAGTTTTTATGGCAGTGACAGAGCCTCCTGGACAGAGAGAAGGAAAGCAACAACACGCTTTTCTCCTTCTTTGGTGCTTTCCTTTTCAGCCAAAAATGTGCCATATTTAACTGCTCTTGTACATGATTTTAGTAGAGAGATTGGAGGGGTTAATCAAAATTTCATGTAAGTCCTTTTTTTTTTTTTCCAAAAAATCTTATTTATTTATTTGAGAGAGGGAGAGATTGAGAATGAGCAGGAGGAAAGACAGAGGGAGAAGCAGGCTCCCCACTGAGCAGCAAGCCTGACGCGGGTCTGGATCCCAGGACCCTGAGATCATGACCTGAGCTGAAGGCAGGCGCCCAACTGACTGAGCCACCCAGGCACCCCTCGTGTAAGTCCTATGTTTTGGGATATTGTTGCAACCCTCGACTACTTTATGGCCTGAATGTGGTAGCCATGATCCATAGGAACGGTAAGCCATCAGAGTACAGGGGCCAAATCTCACAGAAATAGCACTGTGTCCACAGCTATGAGGAACAGGACAGCACTGAGGACCTTTAAGACTCCAGGGAGTGACAAAAGTATTACACTATAGCAGATAGCCAAATCTGTAAAGCCACGAGCTAATGTCCACTTCCTAAAAGATAAACTATTAGACACATATAGGATGGTGTTAATCAATGCTGGCTGCACATACATACTATTGTATGAAATAACCTAAACTCTTAATTCTTTCCCAAGTTTTGAAAACCTGTTTTCCTTATCACACACTAATTTCTGGATCACCAAATTTTATCAGGGCTATTGCATCTATGAAACTACACCAACTTTTAATTTACCTCAAAGCTGATTTATGAAAAGACTCTTCTGCTTTATTTTCAACTAAATACTTGCATTTTACTTAAAATGTCAGTGAAATGCCTAGTGAAACCTTTAGTGTGACTGATAAGTCTTTGATGTTACAGGTCTTAAAATAATTTTCCTCTTAGGGGTCCTTTCTAAAACCAAGATTAAATTCAAAGTTGTTCTTTTTTTTTTTTCCCCAACAGCAGAGAATATGAAATGCATCCTTCACATATGTACTGGAAGCATCCTTTGATTCTAAATAAATTATCAGAGAAAACTAGTAGCTCTAAAATTTAGCACGTTCTGAAAAACCAAATCCATCTCAGTATGATGTAATTTAGTTTCAAAATTTATTTTAAGGACCAGAAACTCTCCACCACTAATTGGTGCGTCGGACATAATGCATGTTTTTAGATACAGGGTAAACAATTTACTTTAGTATCAAGGAAACATCGGTTAAGATTTTATTAGAATTCTAAAAATGAATAATAAGCCCGGCCCCATGCTTGTTATAATAGCTAAAATAAACTTGCAGCTCACACTATGGTGATTTAGCTAAGCTCCTCTTTCATTCCATCAAACTGCATGGGGCAACAGCTGGGCTTTTTTTCGACACCCTTGGTATGTTTACTGCAGCCGTGTAACTGTGTAACTTGGTCTCAGGGCTAGACGGTTGCTAGGGCTTGGACCACACCTTCCTCCTGCTTACCTAAAACCCATTGGTCATGGTTTCGTAATCAGGCAGTTTGCACGGTGTCAACATAGGGGCATTGGCAAAAATATACTCTGTGTTTCTACAGGTGTTACATTTTTTGCTCCCCTAGTGACTAGTAATCATTCAATTGGCCGAAAATGATATATTTTAAAAAACAATGTCCTGGCATTGCTGAGAACATGCATATAAGGCCACGAAGGTCTACATAGCAAGATTGCACAATAACCCATTAAAATAAACATTTGCAAGCACAGATAGCTGGACTGAAATCCTGCTCTGATACAAATAACATCTGGACAACTTTTGTTTGCATCTTCCAGCATAAAACACCCTTGAGAAAAAATAGAAGGCAAGCTAAAAGACAAAGGACCACTAAAGGTTTTATTATGCTATGGGTGTGGTACCATAAATTTGAGGGGTTTCGGGCCAGAGTTGCCAAACCTGAATTTAAACAGCATGTTGTTTTTAAAAGTTGTAACACTGGTGAGGAACAATTCAGTTTTCTTACATAATTAATCCAGTGTGAAATAGAGTGACTGGAAAACATCCAGTGGTTTAAAAATAACTCAATTATTTATAAGTTCCCCAGTGCTATAGGATTCCACACCAACGAAAGGAAAGGCAGCTTGGTACCAAGCGCGTCCTTCTTACTCTGCAAGCGCTTTAGGAGGTCGACATAAGCAATCCAAACATAAAAGACTATGCCGAGGGGCAAAGAAACTGAGGTTCCCTTGGACTGTGGATCCGGGTGATGGGTAGAAAAAAGTTTCTTGCTCTGACACGTATATATTGCTCATATAGACTAGTATGATTTACTAACCCCCAAAGTACTGAGCCATGTGGCTAATGTGGGGGTAGATGGGTGCAGGGAACAGAGGAAGAGGAGAGGGGGTCTGGAAAAGAAAGAAAAATGAGCATCTTTTATACGATCCGCATCATAGGCTGTGAATCATACACGACAGTGAATGGACTTTAATTTCTAATGTTCTTTGATGTGAAGCAAAATAATTACAAGCTGAAAGACACTACCAAGTATGATATTCAATATAAAGATAAAGAAATTAGCCATAAATAAATCCTTATATAAAATCTCATGCTGAGGGCGGGCTAGCAGCTAGCAGCTATATATTTGTGTCAGCTACAGCTGGCCGCTAAACAAAGGGAATGAAAGTTTGCTTTAGTAATATTAAAATCTTGTGAAATATTTCACAGTTGTCTCATGCTTTTTTTTTTTTTTTTTCTCTTTTCTTTACGTAAAGGGGGCATGTGAGAGATGGTAATAGTCTCAAAGGGCCAGGCCCAGAGTTAGAAAGATGAAACTCAATGATCCATCTTTAAAATATCAGGTGAACTTTACTAAATAAATTTGATTTAGCTTAATTTCATTGTTTCTTTAAGCTAGAGTACAGAGAGATAAGGAAAAAATGAAAGCAAGCCTTTATTTATTCAGCCACTTTGTAAGCTTTCACTATGCCTCTTGTATCTTTCAGGTATACTGTATTTATTTGTTCTTTTAGCCTTAGAAACAAATAAAATATAAAATATAACTATATCATTTATTTACTAGGCTGAACAAACAAGATTTCCACATACTAATACTGATGACAAGGAAAGTAGGTGTCATTTATTTAAATAAAACATTGAGAACAGAGATATTTTTTTAAATTATTTGTTGTTTATTCATGGATATTACCTGATAGATAAATGGTTGGAGTTATAATATCTAACTGCTGGTAAGTGTATTTTTTTAAAACTTGTAATCATTGCATTAGTAACTAGGAGATTACTACTAGAACAACTTTACAAAGTTTTTGATCAAGGGTCAAACCAGTAAATAGGTTCATGGACTACCTCACTCCCTGACATGAAGTTTCCATTGCTTTGACCTTTTTTTTTTTTTTTCCTGTTTGTATTATCGAGAGTCAGTGGCTAACTGAACATCCACAATCTCCCCTTCTGTGTTTTTTTGCTTCACTTCCTCCATCCAACCTGTGAAGACACAGTACATCAAGGCTTCTAGGCTGGCTCTGACTACCCAATGCAACAAAATCCTTCTGGAATGCACAAGAACAATTCTTATTGATAAGCTCAGTGCATTGTTTATATCTGAAAAGAAAATGCTGACTACTGTCAGCTCTCAGTGGTATCTCCATGTGTGAAAGGAACTATTCATTAGCTTAATTATTTCATTTATTCATGTACTTAAGGCCTGCCTGGCGTCAGTTATGTAAGGTATGAGGATAGAGATCCAATATGTTGTTCCTGGAGGTGATAGTCAATGATATGTGTTAAATCTGGATATAAAGGCATATGAATAGCGGAAGAGTTGGCTCTTCCTAACAGAGCTGAGAATGGCTTCAAGGAAGGGGTGCCTGGATGGCTCAGCTGGTTAAAGTGTTGGCTTCTTGATCTCATCTCAGGTCTTGATCTAAGGGTCATGAGTTCGAGACCCATGTTGGGCTCTGCACTGGGCATGGAGCCTACTTAGAAAAAAAAATGGCTTCAGGGTTGCTTAGTCAGTTGAACATCTGCCTTCAGCTCAGGTCATGATACGATCGAGCCCTACATCAGGTTCCCTGCTCAAGAGGGAGCCTGCTTTTCTCTTCCTCTGCCACTCCACCTTACTTGTGCTTGCTTGCTCTCTCTCTTTCAAATAAATAAATAAATAAATAAACGAATAAATAAATAAATAAATTCTTAAAAAAATGGCTTCAAAAAAGATACAAAATTTAATGTGATGTGGATCAAGAAGGAAGAACAAGAGTACAGTTAGAAAAAAGATAAAAATGTCTGGGTAGGATAAAGATCGTAAGAGGGAAGAGGCATAAAACTGTATGTTTCAAGAAAGGTCACTATTTGGTGCAACTGAAGAATAAGGTACAAGGAAGGATGTGGCATGAGATGCCCCCGGAGAGGTAAGTTGGAAGTTGATTACAAAAGAGGCCATGCTATGCCAAGGAGTTTATTTTTTGTAACAATCTAAAGGAATGGAAGATTTACATAGAATGTGACATAATTGGCTATAAATAGGTAAGTAAAACTTGCTCATTCTTCTTGAAGAGAATAGGCTGTTTGAGTTTTTAGCAGAATTTGCTACATGCTGTTATGAAGTGAGTCATAGGATCCATCTTGACACATGACAAGAAGACAGCAGTTCATGGAGGCTTACTCTATTTTATCTTGCTTATCATTCCCAGCCACTTGTATAGTGATATATATTATCCTGGTATATAAACAGTAGATCTCTCTCCTGTTTATGATTTACTAACATAGCTTTCCTTCTCTACTGAAGAAAAGAAAACTTTAATCCCCTTTCTTTTCTCCACAAACACAAAACTGAGAAAAACCTTGAAGTAAACTAAAGTTTCAACCTGTGGAGACAAGAGGTATAGCCACATGAAGAAAGTAAAATGGAGAATTAGGCAATGATCCAGGTAACCAACTCTTTACCCATCATCACCCCCAAATTCTCTTTCATAATTTTTCTCTATAGATTGCAGAAAATAATCCTTCTCCAACAGACCCTCCCTTCACTTTTCATTTTGTGTTATATAGCTACACACCTAATGAGCTTATAGGAACACATTTTCTAGCACTTTACAGGAGAAATACTGGTTAAAAAAAAGTGTTGCAAAGAACAACGATTATTCCAAGATGAAATACTAGCATTATGACCCAAACAGACCACCTGGAATTCTTTAAACCATAATACTCAGTAACAATTCCTCTCATGCAATGTAGCTTGTACTTCCTAATTTCTCAAGAGATATTTACTTGGACACTAGCTCTTTGTTTTCAACAGTTTTCCTGCCTTTGCACATTAATCCCCACCTGTAGTCAAATGCTTCCACTTATGAAATCACAACAGTTGTTTAAGTCATGGGATTAAGAATAATGGAAAACATTATGTAATTTTGGAATGTGGGAAGAGGAAGAAAATATTTTAAATGAGCAGGATAATTTTCTTATTTAGCTGTATCTTTAAAGATAAAATAATAGAGAAAAGTAAGTGGATGTTCCTAGAGTGAGGAGACTAAAGCTGTGGCTCTGTTGCCTTAAAGAAAAAGCAAATGGCAAACTGACCAGGATAGATCTTCAGTGCCCTTCATACGCATCTAAACCACTAATTCATTCTATAGATGGTACACCTTTGCATCCCTAAGCATAAGGCTAAAATGACTGAGATAATTACCAGGTTTGGTTCTACTAAGCTATCATGGGATGTTTGGAATCACATCAACTTATCTAGTGACAAAATGAGGAGAGTCATGTGAAAAACTGTCACTGAACTCAAATTAGAATTACTTGATACAAACTGAATTATTCTGAACCTTAAATAATTTTTATTACAAATTATAGATTGCATCTACAAGTAGCCAGTCAACTCAATAATTGCCAGTTCTCCCAGGTCTTCATGTTGTGAAAACCCAAATGGGCCACCGGCTGCTCTTAATTTTTTTTTATTTTTGAAGAATTTTTAAAATGTATTTTTTTTTTTTTGAGAGAGTGAGAGCACAAGCAGGAGGAGGGATAGAGGAAGAGGGAAAAGCAGACTCCCCATTGAGCAGAGAGCCCAATGCAGGGTTCAATCCCAGGATCCCAAGATCATGACCTGAGCCAAAAGCAGATGCTCAACTGATTGAGCCATGTAGGTGCCCCTCAACTGTTCTTTTCCATACTCTGTTTGAAATATAAATGAGAAAGCCATGGAACAAATAATGACTCAGTGGTGAACGTAAGCCTTCCACCTCTTACCAAGAAGAAATAACAGGGACCAGCTTTAGTGTGATTGAAATAAACAAAAAATAGACAAATATAGGGAATGATTTTCAAGACACCGAACATAGATAATGGACAGTGATCCAGAAAAAAAAAAATGAGGTGAGCTCTATAATTGCCCTAGCTTACTGCCTTGATAGTGTTTCCAAGACATGGTCCAGGGAAGGGGAGGCCAGGCCAATCCAGCAAACCCCTTGAATTGAGGGTTTAAGGGTAGGAGTCTGGAGGAAAGAAGGTGGCTAAAATCTGTGAGATAGAGTATCAAAGAGGTGCAAGATACAGGGAGAGAACTCCAGATACCCATTGAAGATTGTCCTCTACAATTCAGCTGAACATTGATCATTAAAGACACTACCTAAGGCTGAGGAGAGAAAGACCCAAAAGGATTAAAGGTAACAGCTTGGTGGTCACTTAGTGCCAGGAATAATGCCCATCCCTACCAACCAGCATGGAAAACCTCAAATAAATGCAGCCTTGAGTGGAATACTCAGAAGCATCTTGCCTAAATGAAAAGGAATGATTAGTCCTAGACTAAGTACTGTTCCAGTCCCAACTGATGAATTTTCAAAGGAAGAGCCAAAAGTATCAAACTATTTTCATATAATTTAACTGTGTTCCAGAATAAAGCTCTAGAATATTTATAGAACACAAACATATTGGACACTCAAATAAAATTCATAATGTCTGGCATCCAATCAACTATTTCTAGGCATGCAAAGAAGTAGAAAAATATGGCCTATGATTAGGAGAAAAATCATACAAAACAACCCAGAACTTCCACAGATGTTAGAATTAGCAGATAAAATTTTAAAATAGTTTTTGAACTGTAGTGTAAGGAAAGAGATGGAAAAATATATGACAAATAAAAAACAAAATCAAACTCCTAAAGATTAAAATTATAACATCAGAGATGAAATGGCAGCACATGAGATTAATAGCAGATCAGACACTACAGAAGAAAAAAAATAGTGAACTTGTAGACAAAGCAAAAACAAAAATCCAAAATGAAATATATGAAGAAAAATATTTATTTAAAAAATGAACATGGGGATCCCTGGGTGGCTCAGTGGTTTAGCACCTGCCTTTGACCCAGGGTGTGATCCTGGAGCCCCAGGATCGAGTCCCACATCAGGCTCCCACCATGGAGCCTGCTTCTCCCTCTGCCTGTGTCTCTGCTCCTCTCTCTCTCTCTCTTTCTATGTCTATCATGAATAAATAAATAAAATCTTAAAAAAAATAATAAAATAAAATAAATGAACAGAAAATGAGGTGGGGAAACACTTCAAATGTCACAATAAGTCATTGGAGTCTATGAAGCTATTGAGAGAGAGGGTGGACAGAAAAATACTTTGGGGAAATGATAACTGAAAATTTTACAAAATTCATGAGTACTATAACCTACAGATCTAAGAAGCTCAACAAACTCTAAGCACGAGAAACAAAGAAAAACATACCAGGTCACATTATAACCACATCGTTGGAACCAGGGTTAAAGAGAAAATCTTAAAAAGCATTCAGAAAGTTAAAAAGATGTTACATACATAGAAACAAGGATAAAGATGTGGCAGTGATAGCAGGAAGACGGCACAGTGAAATTTTTAATGTACTGAATGAATAAATCTGTCAGATTAGAATGCTACATTCAGTAAAAAAAAACTTTCAAAAACAAAACTAAAATTTTTGCATGTATACAAAAGCTGAAGGAATTCATTATTTTATGAATTTATTTTTTATCTAAATTCAATTAATTAACCTATACTGTATTATTTGTTTCAGAGGTGGAGTTCAGTGATTCAGCAATCTTATACCCAGTGCTTGTTACATCACATGCCCTCCTTAATGCCCATCACCCAGTTACCCCATCTTCCCACCCGTCTCCCCTCCAGCAACCCTCAGTTTGTTTTTTCTGATAAGAGTCTCTTATGGTTTGTCTCCCTGATTTTGGTTTTATTTTTCCCTCCCTTCCCCTATGATCCTCTGTTTTGTTTCTTAAATTCCACATATGAGTGATATCATATAATAATTGTCTTCTCTCATTGACTTATTTTGCTTAGCATTCATTATTGACAGGTCTGTATTATAAGAACTGTTAAAGGAATTCATTCAGGTTTAATAATGTTAGATGAAATCCTGTATTTATACAAAGAAATAAAGAATACTGGGGAAGATAACTATATGGACAAATAAATATTTTTCTTAGTGTTTCCCTTTAAAATAAAATGTACTTTGGGGCACCTGGGTGGCTCAGTCAGTTAAAGGTCTGCCTTTGGCTGAGGTGATGATCCCAAGACCCTGGGATCTAGACAGGCCTCAGGCTTCTCTCAGTGGGAAGCCTGCTTCTCCCTCTGCCCCTCCTCCTGCTTCTGCTCTCTCTCTTTCTCCCACTTTTGTGCTCTCTTTCAAATAAATAAAAATAAAATCTTAAAAATAATAGAATGTACTTTTTAAACAAAAATAAAAAGTGTGTGGGACACCTGGGTGGCTCAGTGGTTGGGCATCTGCCTTCAGCACAGGGCATGATCCTGGAGTCTCGGGATCCAGTCCCACATCAGGATCCCTGCATGGAGCCTGCTTCTCCCTCTGCCTGTGTCTCTGCCTCTGTGTGTGTGTGTCTTTCATGAATAAATAAATAAAATCTTTAAAACATTTAAAAAAAAAGAAATTAAAAAATGTGGGATTCATAATGTATGTATAAGTAAAATTTAAAACAACAGACTATATCTAGGAGAAGAGTATAGAAGTATAATATAATAACACTCTTATAAGTTAAAGACATATACTCTAAACTATAGGCAATTATTAAAATAATGTAACAGTCATAATTAATAAGCTAAAAAAGACATTAAACAGAATATAAAATATAATCAAATAGAAGAAAAAAACAGAAAAAAGGGAACAACATACAAAATATGGGAAGAACAAAGAGCAGATGATGAACTGAAACCTACTAATAGCAATAATTGCATTAAACAGAAATAATCCAAAAAAATTCCAGTTAAAAGCCAGAGATAATCAGAGTAGACCAAAAAAGCAAGATTTAACTATGAACTGCCCACAATACACATTAAATATCAAGACAGGTTAAAATTAAAAGGATCAAAGATTTACCCTGTTAACACTAATCAAAGGAATATAGAACTCTTATATTTATTTTATAGTTATATAAAATACTTATATTTATTTCAGAGTAAATATAAATAAATATTAAATATATTGCAGAGCAATTTGATTTCTGAGAAAAGTATATAACCAAGGAAAAGAAGATCATTCCATAATCACATCAATTCAATGAAAGGACATGGCAATATTAAACTTCGATGTTTCTAATATTAAAGCTTCTAAATAAATGAAGCCCAAACTGATAGAATTACAGGGAAAAATAAGTAATTCTACCATTATTGTCAGAGATTTCAATACTTCCCCTTCAATAACAAATAGAAATCAGTAACAACATAGAATAGAAAAAATTTTGTCAACAAATTAAATGCTGTTAACAATTATAGAACATTACAGTCAACAACAGTAGAATATACATTTTTCTCAAATACACAGGGAACGTTCACTATGATCTATATTTTGGCTCAGAAAACAAGTCTCAATATATTTAAAAGTCAAAGTAAGCATACCCTCTGGCTATAATAAAATTAAATTAGGATCAACTACAAAATGATCTCTGGAAATGCTACAAATATTTGGAAATTATATAACATATTTCTAAGAAATCCACTAGCCATAAACAAACAAACAAATAAATAAATAAAGGAAAAACAGTTTGAACTGAATTAAAATGGAAACACAACATATCAAAATGCATGGAATGCTGCTAAAGCAGTATAAGCAGAGAAAATTATAGCACTAAATAACCAGAAGTAACCAAAAAAAAAAAAAAATCTCAAATCAATGACTTGTTCACAAACTAAAAGGAAAAGCACAGATTTAATCTAAGGTAATCAGAAAAAGGAAATAATAAACATCAGATCAGTCATTAATGCAATAAAAAGCAGAAAAACAATAGGAAAAAAAAACCCTAAAAGTTCATTCTTAGAGAAAAATAAAATTGGTGAACATTTAGCAAGACTTCTCAAGAAAGAAGAAAAAAAACATGTATTATCAATATCAGGAAAAGAAGCTCACTAATGAGTCTATAAATATTAAAAATATAATAAGAGGATATTATGAGAAACTTTGTGTCAATAAATTTGACAAGTTAGGTGAAATGGGGAAGTTCCTTAAAAAACACAAACCACCAAAGCTTACTCAAATAGAAAGCTATTATATGAATAGCTCCGTATCTTTTAAGTAAATTGATGTCTGCTTTAGAAACCTTCCAAAAAGTTTCCATCCAAGATGGCTTCACTAATGATTCAAGAAAAAACATTTAAGAAAAAAAAAATTGTACCATTTCTACACAAATTCATTCAGAAATTCCAAGAAGAGAGAATATTGCCCCCCCCTCATTCTATAAGGCAAGCATTGACCTGGTATCAAAACCAAACAAAGTAATTACAAGAAAAGAAATATACCTATGCATATCCCTCAGAGCATGCCTGCAAAAAGTTTCAGTGAAATATAAACAACTCAAAAGCAACAATATAAAAGCAAGATCATAATATATCATGACAAAGTCTAGTTTATCCAATAATGCATGGCTTCTTCAACTTTCAAAGGTCAACTCATATAATTCACCATTATATATTAATAAACAGTAAAAGGAAAACCATAGATTCATTTTAATAAACACATGCATGCACACACAAACACACAGATCTGGCAAAATTAAACATTCATTCCTTATAAAAATTTCAATGAATTAAGAATAGAGGGCAATGTCCAAAAACTGATGAAAGGCACTAGGGAAAACCTATGGCTAACATCATATGTAGGATGAAAGACTGAATGCTTTACCCCTTTATCAGGAACAGGACAAGAAATTTTGCTCTCATCACATCTATTCTACAATGTACTGCAGATTTAGACATTGTAATAACTTTGAAAACAAAAAGTCATTCAAATTAGAAACAAAGAACTAAAACTGTCTTTACTCTTAGATGATAAGTTCATTTACGTAGAAAATTCCTAATCTACAACAGAATTCCTAAACCTAATGAGTTAATTGCCCAAGACTATATCATATAATTCCAATATTAAAAAAGATTGTATTCTATCAAAAATCTGAAATGGAAATTTAAAAATGTCATTTGCAATAAAGAAAATGCTTAAAAATATCTGACAAAAAGTGTCCAATACCTGAGCACTGAAAACTATAAAATAATGTTGAAATAAATTAAAGCAGACCTAAGTGGATGGAAGAAATATAGTATTCTCATTGATTGGAATATAAAACATTGAGTTGGAGTAACAACTAATATCTTTAAGATGTCAAACATCCCCAACTTTATCTATAGATTTAATATAATCTCAGGTAAAATCCCAGTAGAACCACTGGACACATTAACAAGTTGATGTATAAAATCATATGGGAATGTAAAAGACCTAGAATAGCCAAAACCAATATTGTAAAAAAAAAAAAAAAAAAAAAGAACAAACTTGAAGACCAATACTACCTATTTCAAGCCTACCACAATATGGCAGCAATCAAGATAAATGGAAATGGTATAAAGATAGACAAATAGATCAGTGGAACAAAATAAGCCAGAAAGATGTATCCACAATATATGGACAACTTATTTTTGACATAAGTGCAAAGACAATTCAGTGGAAAATGGTTGATTCAACAAATGAAGCTGGAAAAATTGGGTATTAATATGCACAAAAATTGAACTTCAATCCTTCTCTTGGAAAGTATATGAAAATTAAATTAAATATATCATAGAGCTAAATATAAAATATAAGAATTATAAAACTTCTAGAAGAAAAATTTTGCAACATTTGATTCGGCAAGTATTCTTTAGATATAAAACCAATAGCATGATTCCAAAAGAAAAAGCAAAACTGATCAACTGGCTATTGTCAAAAGAAAAATCTTCTGCTCTTTAATAGTCAGTGTTAAGATAATAAAATGACAAACCACAGACTCAGAGAAAATAGGGCAAATATATATCTGCTAGAGGATTTTTATTCAGAATATATAAATGACTTTTAAACTCAGCAACAAGAAAAGAAACAGCCCAATTAAAAATGGGCAAATGATTTGAACAGACACTTCATCAAAGAAGATAAACAGATGGCAAACACGCACATGGAAGGATGTTCAACATGATTAGTCATTAACAAAGTGCAAATTAAGCAACAATAGATTTCATTATGCACTTATGAGAATGGGTAAAATTAAAAAGATTGACTGTACCAAGTAACACTAAGGATTTGGAGGAACTGGAACTCTCATACAGTGCTTGTGGGATCTTGAAATGACATACCGCTTTGGGAAATAGGGTGGCAGTTTCTTACAAAGTTAGACATACACATACCACCTTATCCAGCCATTCCGCTCCTGTTTATTTACTCAAGGCAGGGGAAAGATGTCCATATGAAGATTGTTGCTCAAATATTCACAGCAGCTCTACCTGTAATAGCCCAAAACTGAAAACAATCTGAATGCCCACCAGGAGAGAATTATGTAAACAAATTCTATCCACACAGTGGAATACTACTCAGAGATTAAGAGGAAACAAGCACTGATAGTCGAAACAACATGATTTAATCTCAAAATGTTTCTGCTGAGTGAAAAACAGCCAGATATAGAAGAATACATATTTTTGGATTATTTAAAACCCTAGAAAACTCAAACTAATGTCTAATAACAGAACACAGATTAGTAGTTCCCTGGAGGGAGAGGTGGGGGCATATAAAGATGTGAGGAAACTTTTTGGGGTGATGGATATGTTCATGTGCTAACTACAATGATGGTTTCACAGGTGTGAAGCGTGCCAAAATTTATACCTTTGTCAAAACTTATCAAATTGTTTACTTTAAATATATGGTTTTTGGATGTCAATTATACCTCAATAAAACTGTTAGAAAGCAAAAAATGGTGAACATGACTCTTTTAAAAATGTTTAATGCTTTAAATATGAACTGTCAGGTTCTATAGACTTCCCTTCTAAGATTCACTGATAATGTTGCATATTGTGGGTACCTACAGCGAATATAGAAATTATGCGAGAAGTTTTAGTTCTTCTGCCGAAGGAAATTACACTTAAGTGAAATCTGGAGCAGAGGGATCGTTACACTTCTTGAGTTTAGCCCCACTTATTCATGCATGCAATGTTTATACTGTGATGTTAACATACTGTGTTCATTTTGATCTATGTTCCTTGAAGACAGAAGAGATCCCTCTGCTCAGAACAGAGATAACCCAAATTTGATCGGGAGCCAAATGGTATTGTGTGACCTAATTAAATGGTGGGTATTTCATGAGCTTAGTCTTTCACATCTGGCTGTTATTAGATAGCCCTACTTGGCTACCCCACAAAGCAGCATTTGATCTAAGGGCCAACCCTGCCCCACAATTTGCTAATGTCTCTCACACTGACTGAATCCACAGGGAGAGGTCAGGCCCAAGAAACCACGAAACAAAGTGGGCAACCTCTCTGCAGAAGGCTATCTTCTATTTCTATTTCTGTTTGGTTTTTAAGTGCATTTTGCCTTGACTAACTTCAAATATTGATTGTTAGAAAGTGGACTGGAAATGCAATGATTGACTGATCGCAATGTATTACATACAATGAATTTTGAATACCACAGAACTAATTGAATAAATGAACGGAAATATTAATATTGAATTAATAGGAACGAACAGAGTGAATTAAGCACAGCAGGCCAAATTCTGCCCTTGGATATGCATGCACAATTTCCATTGACTTCAATGGGGGTTTTCTTGTGTGTATCCAAGGGCAGAACCCAGCTTAATGAATTTTTTAATTGTTTTTAAATGGTGAATGAATTGGTTAAAGTGCAAAGCACCAGAGATGATTCCGAACATATTGCATATATTCCCGTGGTTTTTTTTTTTTTGTATTCCCAAAATAATGCATACAATCTTAAAACTACGATTCACCACAAAAGTCGGATTTTAAAGTTGGAACAAAAATATAAGAAATAAAATCATTGTTGTCACGTGTTCTTTGTAAAAGGCTAATGCATTCATGTTGCTGACGACTTCTCTTTCTGGATATTAAAATGACAACATTTTGATTTATTAACGAGCCACTAAAAGAAATCTGAAACTTTGGTGACCAGCGACTCCTCTATGTCCCTTCAAGCATGAGAGCCAGTATCAAGGTGCTTCCTCCACTACAGCACATCACCTTATATTATAAAATCTTGTGCCAATGATTATCAACGCCTATGCTCATTATTTGGATCACGAGCAACTGTCACATCAGTTTAGTTTTTAACACGTTAGAAAAATCTTACTACTAAAGCCCTCCTAGACTGAGCCCATGATAGAATCTAAAATATGTAGCTCCCCTAATAAATTCAGTCTTTTAGGTAGATAGACCGATTCTACTCAATGGCCTGAGACAAAGAGAATAAATGCTTAGACCTGAAACTTACAACAATTCTATAAGACATTGCTCCTTAATATAGCATCTCTCTGGTAATGGAAAATAATCTTCGTGTCAGATAAGCACTAAACAGGCATAGGTAAAGTATGTGTTTGACTGTTTGGGGGATTAGGATTAGAAGAACTCACCTGCACAAGAAAAATAAGACAAAACAGAACCCAGGTTATTAGATACTCCCTGAATGGATGTATAATGTAAAATTAAAACAATCACATTCTTAAAATTAAAACAATTAGAAACAATTAGAAAACATTGTTTTCTATCTAACTGATAGGCTTTATTTTTTAGAGCAGTCTTCGATTCAGAGCAAAATTGAGTAGAAAGCACAGAGAATTCCTACATCCTTCTCCCCACACACACATACACCCCACCATAGACATCCCTCATCGATGTGGTACATTTGTTATGATTGATAAGCCGACACTGACATATCATTACCGATCAATATCCGTAGTATACCTTACTGTTCACTATTCGTGTTATACGTTCTATGTGTATTGACGAATTTATACTGACATGTATCCACCATTGTAGTATATACAGGGTAGTTATCCTGCCCTAAAAATCCTCTGTACTTCCACTATTCATCCTTCTTCCCCCGCCCCCCCCCGGCCCCCAGATCTCTGACAACCACTGTCTCCATAGTTTTGCCTCTTCTGGACTATCATACAGTTGAAATCATAGAGTATGCAACCTTTCAGACTAGCTTCTCTCACTTAGCAATAGTATTTAAGGTTTCTCCATCTCCTTCCATGGCTTACTACTTCATTTCTTTTTAGTACTGAATAATATTTCACGGTTTGGATGAACAAGTTGTCCATTTTCCTACTTTTAGTAGACTTCTTGATTACTTCAATTATGCCAATTATGAAGAAAGCTGCTCTAAAAATCCTTGCATAGGTTTCTGTGTGGACATAACTTTTCAACTCATTTGGGTAAATGCCAAGGAGTGTGATCATATAGTATGAGTATGTTTAGTTTTTTTTTTTTTTAATTTTATTTATTCATGAGAGACACAGAGAGAGGCAGAGACATAGATATAGGGAGGAGAAGCAAGCTCCATGCAGGATCCTGATGTAGGACTCGATCCCAGAACTCCAGGATCAAGTCCTGAGCCGAAGGCAGACACTCAACCACTGAGCCACCCAAACATCCCTGGTATGTTTAATTTTGTAAGAGACTGCCAAACTGACTTCCAAAGTGTCTGTACCATTTTGTATCCATACCAAAAATGAATGAGTTCTTGTTTTCCACATTATTATGGGCATTCCATGTTGTCAGTATTTTGAATTTTAGCCTTTCTAATTGGTGTGTAGTGGTATCTCATTGTTGTCCTAATTTGCAATGTCCTAAAGAAAGATGATTTTTTTTTAAAAATATTTTATTTGTTCATAAGAGACACACAGAGAGAGGCAGAGACATAGGCAGAGGGAGAAGCAGATGCCTCACAAGGAGCCAGATGTGGGATTCAATCCCAGATCCTGGGATCAGGACCTGAGCCTAAGGCAGACGCTCAACTGCTGAGCCACCCAGGCCTCCCAAGAAGGATGATTTTAAACATCTTTTTATATGTTTTTTTCCCATCTATACATCATCATCATTGAAGTGTCTGTTCCGATCCTTTGCTCATTTCTTTAATGGAGTTATCTGGTTTCCTATTATTGAGTTTTAAAACTTTCTGGCATATTCTGAATAACAGTACTTCATCAGGTATGTGTTTTGTAAATATTTTCTTCCAGTGACTGGGTTGCCTTCTTGCTTTCTTGGTAATGCGTTTCACATAACAGAAGTTTTTAATTTTAATGTTCTATTTATCAATCTTCTCATGGATGGTACCTTGATACTTAATCTGAAATGTCAGTGTCAAACATAAGGTTTCATCTCCATTTTATTCTATATTATTTTGTAGAATTCTTACAGTTTGGTATTTTATATTTAGGTATATGATCCATTTTGAGTTAATTTTGGTGAAGAAATTAAGATGAATGTCTAGATGCTGATGATTATGATAATTACAATTTATTTCTTTTTGCATGTGGATATCCATTTGTTCAACATCATTTGTTGAAAAGATTATGCTTTCTTCATTGAATTAGACTTTGTTGTTTTGTCAAATTCAGTTAACAGTATGGATTTATTACTTTTTTTTAATATTTCATTTATTTATTCATGAGACACGCAGAGACACAGGCAGAGGGAGAAGCAGGCTCCATGCAGAGAGCCCAATATGGGACTCGATCCCAGGGCCTAGGATCACGCCCTGAGCTCAAGGCAGATGCTCAACTGCTGAGCCACCCAGGCATCCCTATTACTGTTTTCTTTATCCTTTTCCATTGATCTATATGTCCACTCCCTTGATAGTACCACATTTTTCTGATTACTATAGCTTTATTGTAAGTCTTGAAGTCAGATAATATGAATCCTCCAACTTGGTTCTTATCCTTCAATATTGTGTTGGTGATTTGGGGTCTTTGGCCTCTCCATACAAGCTTTAGAATCACTGTGTCAGAACATTTTCTTTTCAAAGGACTTTCTTTTTATCCTGTTCTCTTTTTATGTTGGCTAAGAACTAAATTTACATACACAAATTCTAGAATCATCCATTATAGGAAAACCTGGTGAATAAGAGAACTACTTAAGTGATCTCAAGGAGCACCTGCACCCCAATGTTCATAGCAGCAATGTTCAAACTGTGGAAAGAGCTGAGATGTCCATCGACAGATGAATGGATAAGGAAGAGATGGTGTATATACACAATGGAACATTAGCCATCAGAAGGGAGGAGTACATACCATTTACATCGATGTGGATGGAACTGGAAGGTATTATGTTGAGGGTATTTCTCTCAATCAGAGAAAGACAATTATCATATGGTTTCACTCATCTGTGGAATATAAGAAACAGCGCAGAGGATCATAGGGCAACGGAGGGAAAACTGAACCAGAAGTCATCAGAGAGGGAGACAAACTTAAGTATAGGAAACAAACTGAGGGTTGATGGAGGGGAGGTTGGGGTGGATTGTGTAATGTGGTGACAGGCATTAAGGAGAGCATGTGGGGGTCCCTGGGTGGAGCAGCGGTTTGGCGCTTGCCTTTGGCCCAGGGCACGATCCTGGAGACCCGGGATCGAATCCCACGTCGGGCTCCCGGTGCATGGAGCCTGCTTGTGTCTCTGCCTCTCTCTCTCTCTCTCTTTCTCTCTCTGTGACTATCATAAATAAATAAAAAAAATTAAAAAAAAAAAAGGAGAGCATGTGGTAGGATGAGCACTGGGTGTTATACACAACTGATAAATCATTGAACACTACATCTGAAACTAAATATGTATTTTATGTTGGCAAATTGAATTGAAATTTAAAAAAAAGAAAAAAGAAGATAACAACTTAGAATGACTATACCTTGATTTATGGGCAAGGGTAATTTTTAGGATTTTTCCATAATAAAACTTTTCCTGTTTTGAATATTAATTTTATACTAGTGATTAAAATTGGTTTAATTTAAACTTTTGAGGAATAAAATTCTTGGACTCTGTTCTACAAAAGTTATAATCAAAAGAAGGGATTTGCAACAAATAGCGAAGTAGTTAAAAATTAGTATTATTTTAAGGGAGCAATTTCTGAGATACTAGATTTTTTAAATTAGTTAAATGAAACACTCCACTTCTCTCAGCCTACTTCCTCAAGTGCATCGTATTTAATAGGGATTAAGAGTACACTTATCTGATGAGCACTGAGTAACATACACAATTGCTGAATCATTATATTGTACACCTGAAACTAATATAACACTATATATTAATTATCCCTGAATAATGGAAAACAAGACCTGCCTCTTGAACAAAGGTATTCTGAGGGTCTCAAATGAGAAAAAATAATGTAACTGAAATTACATTAAAAAGTGCAAAATACATAGAGAGGAAATTCTTTCAAAATTTGGTATCTATGAGATTCTTGAAAACAGTCTAAAATTATCCTGGTGATAGCTGGTTGAATTATAGTACTTTAATTTGGGGGTGTTTTTTTTTTTGTTTTATTGCTTTGTATTTATTTTGCATTTTTAATTTTGCTTTATAAGAAACGTTAAACAGTTCCACTAAAATTTAAATTTCCACAGGCAGGAGATATTTTTGAATGCTACCTGTAGAGCAACAAAACTATTGTTAGTGGGCAATTTGATAGCAACTATGGAAGCAAACTATAGACTACAGAGAAATATTACATTACATCAACCTAGCATTATGATCCTGTTTAATTTTGAAGATATATCATTAACTCACAAATGGTCGCATCTGCAATTATCCATTCCAACAAAATAATATACTTGATTAGAAAGTACAAATAGTGATGGGAGTCAATTTCATACATGGTAGTTTAGAATTCCTTAAATAAAAAAAAACAATGTAACTCAAAAAAAAAATGCTGCAAGTCTGTAAATAACTTACAACAAAGGGTGCCTCAATAATTCTGGAAATTTAAGAAAAAAGGCCCCCTGTGACTTCCTCTCTCCACTTCACTGTTGTTACTTAAAGTGTGCTCTCTGGACTGACAGCATCAGCATCGTAACATATCGGGCCCATCCCAGACTGCCTGCTTCAGAGCTTTCATTCACAAAATGACCAAAAGCAGAAGCAAAAATCAGGTGATAGCTACAAACATTTAATTTTGAAAAGCACTGGTCTACAGTCTTAATAATATACTAAAAAATAAGTGCCTTTCGGAGTTAGAGCTGCTCTGCCGTGAATTGCCTACGTGACCTTGGATAAGTTAGTCAATCTGCCCATCCACAGTCTTCTCATCTGTCACGTAGGCTAATCTCTACCTTCCTACGCTGTTTTGAGTGTCGAATAAATATCATGGTGAAGTGTATCCATTTTTCTATTCACGCAGTTGTTTCTGAACTACCTCAAGTAACATATTTTATAGGACGTTACCAAACAACATGTTTTTTACTTCCTGTACCTATAGGACAATAGCTCTTGTCACTAAGGTTACAGAAAAGGAAACATAACAGAGAAAATACTCCTTAGCATTAGATGGATGCACTGTACTTTTACCCTGGGAATTTCTGAGTGTCCTCAATATGCAAAACCTCTCTCAACCCCCATGTCTTTTATTCTGTCCTCAACTATGCTTGGGCTAATTTGGGGTATATTTTTGGCTGGGTTCAGCCTTCACATTTCTCAGGATGTGTCACTTGTTAGGAGTGGGCAGTAGTGCTTCTCAGTTTTTTCTGTCCTCTTCTAGTGCTCATCCCTGCACCCAGACATTTTCCTTCCCACCTGCAAGGATGATATGAACTTTCCACAAAAGCAATCATCCAGGCATTGTTGAAGCTCCTCATTGTCCATGTAGGATGGGAAGTCATTGTATCCTATGAGTATCTGTCTCATCTGTCTTCTTTCTGGCTTTTCATTTATCCCAAGAGATTAACTTCTCATTAACAGGATCCTCCATGAGGCCCTCTCATCACTCTGTGTTAACATATCCGTATTTATAGTCCTGTTGCATAATTATAATACCTATCTTAATGCCTGACATATCACTGTCCATCAGTATGAGCTGTTTTCCTTTTTCAATCTAGGCCGCTACTGGAGGTATTTCAGAACGATACTACCACTATAAATACAACTTAGATGTCTTATTATTAGTTGTTTATCACAATCTTGTTACTGAGACCAAATTGGTATATTTAAACTTATAAATTCTAATTACTAGCACATGATCACTGAAGCTATTGGACTGAAACATCTCCATTTATTTGCCTTTGGGGCCTTGTTGTGAGCAATTTGAACAGAAGACCCTTTAAAGCTTGGCTTTTACGCATTTATTCTCACTAGGAGTACAGGGATATTCACGGCACATAGTTCAAATAGTGTTTCTACCTAAAAGAGTAAATTTGTCCCTCAATTCTTATCAATGTATCCCCATTCAACTTGTCTTAACAAATTGGTTATTGACATGGTGATCAAATAAGGACTTTTGAGAGTCTAAGCAGATGTGTTAACAATTACCTGAAGATAACAAGAATGAAACAGAACTTTGTATGCCTGAGTGGTTCAGGGCATGATCCCAGGGCCCTGGGATCGAGTCCCACATCGGGCTCCCTGAAGGGAGGCTGCTTCTCCCTCTGCCTGTGTCTCTACCTCTGTCTCTCTGTGTCTCTCACGAAAAAATAAAATCTTTTTTAAAAAGAACAGAACTGCCTTGGCAATCCTGGATATGAGATCACCCTAGGTGTTGCTAATTCCATCACTGGAATACTTTTGGGCCATCCTCGATGCAAAATTATTTCAATGACAGAAGAGTCCTTCATCCAGGCTAAAGTATACTCTGGATCCAATCTAAAGAACTAGCTCGGGACACATACAACTAAAAGCCTGAATATGTGACCATAGAGAGGAGATCTCAATCCAAAGGGAGTATCGAGACACAATGTCAAGAGGATGAAGACCAGGAAGACAAAAAAAAAAAAAAAAAAAAAAGACCAGGAAGACTTGATAGGATAGAAAGATTGCCAAGAATGGTGGTAGCTGTTCTCAAGAGCAATTGATGAGAGGAAGGTAACTGTAGTACTTAGAAGGTGTGAGTGTCTTTGGGGAAAATCAGAGAGACTTTAAGGATGTCAATTTACACAGATGGATGCCATCTTTGTGTCAAGCCTACATTTATTTTTCATTTATTTTTGATCAGCAAGGAAAGCTGTTTTTCATATGGCTAATTAATAACATAGATCATGAATAGATTTCTGACATTAAAAAGACATCAAGAGACGCTTTAGAAGATGAGAAAATTTGGATAAGTTGTTAAGAGGTATATTGTATGTAATAAGTGCCTATATATTTTCTGACAATGATAGTTAAAAGTAAGCTTTAAAGGGATAGAATTTGTATTCAATAATAAAGAAAAATAGGGTCTGACTGGTGATATTATTGAACCCTTTCTTTTGGAAGTAAATATAATGTGTTAAAAAGTCATGACATAAACTACTGTTTTAAAGTGCTGTTGCATATTTTATAGATGCCCCTGGTAGGATTCTTTATGTGCCTGTTCTTTGGGATGCACGGGAGCTGAGCAGATAGATAGATAGGATGGCTGAGCTGGGAACACCTTTCTCAGCTCCCCTGCATTTTTTTCATGCCAGCAAAGCCCCTAAGGAAAGTAGTTAAAGTTAGATAAGAAATATTTCTAAGTTTAAAGTTTAGCAAGGAGGAAAGAGAATTTATTTTGCTTGCTCAAAAGTGCAAATTCTGGTGTTTTGGGGCATCAAGGGTGCAGAAAAGCAAATGTAATTGTTTTGTAAATTAGCCCTTGGGTTTTTCTTTTAAACCTAAGCATTGCAACCAGATCAGAAATTTCAACAATGTGGCATCTCTATGACTTTCTTTGTGAAATCTAATGCTCTGTCTTGTAGACATAATATAAAACACTCTGTAGGTCTGCATTATGTAACCTCCAACCATATAATTCCATACTTGGCTCAAAATCTAAAATTTTCCCTGGAAAAAAATGCAAAGAAATAATAATAGTATTAAATTTGAAGTCACTCACATTTAAATATATGAGAACCTTACCTTAAAAGCTGAATATTTGTGACTATCTGCTTTAAATAATAACTAATCTGGACCAGCTTAATACAGTGTTTGATAATGTTTCACTTCATGTTCAATTTTGGAAGTCTCTGGTTTTGCATATTTTTTGAATTTTGTGCTTTTGATATTAAATAAAATTTAGAGAAATGAATTTACCCAACTTTGCAAAGCAAATATTGATTTTGTTATAAAATCGATGCCGTTTTGTCAGGCTTCCTCATTAAATATACCAGAGTACACATGATTTTATTAACCCACCACTAAAATCATACTTTATATAATCAAACCCTCCCTGACTTGTGAATTCTCTCAAGGACCAAGAATAATGTTTGATATAAAGAATTAATAAAAACATCTCTAATGTTGAAATTTAACTTCCTCTTAGAAATAGAATATTGGTTTTACCGATTATCTGTATGTATGCTTAACTAACTAGCTCTCTAAAACCAAAAATTTCTTAGGGAATTGTTCTCATTTCAATGAGAGACTAAATCTTTCTCTGAAAGTTCACGAACTCTAAAACCTTGGCTCCATTTTGATTCTAATGAGATAAATTTAAGTATGATATTAATGAAAATTATTTTATTCAAACTGGCTACCTCTTAGGAGTTGTATGCTCAGTCAGATATTGTTGTTAGAGACAATTAAATGAAGTTATTTTGTGTATCAGTAATGTTAATCTCATATTAGCAGAAATAACATTAGGTCAGAGGTATGAAGAGATTTTCAGGGGTCTCAACTAGCCCAGTCTATGTTCACATTTCTTAGAAAAATATTCACTATTCTTAGAGGGATGAAACCTAAGGTCTTATATTATACAAATAAACAAACAAGCAAACCAGAACACCACCAACAATATTCCCTGTTCTCTTCCAGGTAACTTTTTATTAAGACCTTTCAAAGTATCTCATCCTCTCTCTCTCCTCTGTCCTTGATTCACTTTTAAAATTCCTACAATATTTTATATTATGTAGTTAATGTATATCAACATTTACATTTGAAAGTTACTAGATATTTCACCAAAGAGAAATTTAATCCTTATTCTCCTTTAAGAAAATAAATAAAATATTTTGGTAATGGGTACTTTGGTCAGGAAGTCCTTTAACATTTTCAAGTATTAAATGTGTTTATTAGTACTTCAAAGGCAAACACATTCTACTAGAGGCATGTTAAATCACTGATTTAATTGAAGTATCTAGACTTTGAAGTTATGTGAACTTGAGTTAGAATCTTAGCTTTGTCATGTATGATCTCTAATACAAAAATGAATCCTCAGTCTAATGGGAGAGGCAGGATAAATGTCAAGAAGATAAAGACCCAGGAAACTTAAATAAGTAAGAAAGTTTGACAAGGATGGTAATAGGTGTTGTCAAAGAGTAACTGATGAGAGGAAAGTTACTATGTTACTTACAAGGTATGAGTATTTAGGAAAGTTACTTATTCTTTCTGAATCTTGATGCCCATTTATAAAATAAAAACAGTAATATGAATTTATAAAATGTGTGAAGTTCTAAGCTCAGTGCTTAGAACAGAGATCCCTGAATAGAAAAGCTTCTTACTCCTCTTCTTCATCTCTCTTCCTCCATCTCCTTCCTCAGCACATGTATTTAAATTTTGTATTTTACTTTTAGATATTTAACCTAATATTATAACCTAACCTAAGTTATTACATTGTTCCTATTTTAAATATCATAAAATTGCATATTATTTCCATATTGTATATAACAGAGTTTTTAAATGATTTGTAACATTCTTTCTTAAAAAAAAAAAAAAGACTTTATTTATTTATTCATGAGATGGAGAGAGAGAGGCAGAGACACAGGCAGAGGAAGAAGCAGGCTCCATGCAGGGAGCCTGATGTGGGACTCGATCCCGGGACTCCAAGATCACAACCTGAGCTGAAGGCAAACATTCAACCACTGAGCCACCCAGGTGTCCCTATTCGTAACATTCTTAAATATTAATACCTGCCTTGAGTCAAAAATTCTATAGGGTCTACACACCCAACCATAATAAGGAATAAGTTTGTTAAGCCTATTGTTTAGAACCTGGTACCAACAGAGTCAACGTCACAGATTTTTCCATTGCATTTCATGTAGGCAACCAGTTTCTTTAAGATGACACATCTAATCTTTTGGTGACTCCCATGTGTGAAATTAAGCAAGAAGGTGTATTATAATTTGCATACATTCATCATCATCTCTGATTAAGACTGATCAATCAATAGTAAAAAAAAAATGATCTGAGTAAATGATGGGGCAGAGGACCTAAATAGGCATTTTATCAAAAAAGATGCACAGATGGCCCACAGAGAAATGAAAAGATGCCCAACATCATTAATAATCAGGAAAATATGAATCAAAACCATGATAATATATCACCTTACCCCTGTCAGAATGGCTAGCATTAAAAAGACAAGAAAGAACAAGAGTTGGAGAGGAGATGGAGAAGAAGGAACCCTTGTGCACTGTTGGTGGGAATGTAAATTGGTACAACTACTCTGGAAAATAGTATGGACTTTCCTCTAAAACTTAAAAATAGAAATCTCATTCAATCCAGTAGTTTCACTACTGGGTATTTATCCACCCCCTCAAAATAAAACACTAATTAGAAAAGACACATGCACCCCTATGCTTATTGAACCATTATTTACAGTAGCCAAGATAATAGCAACCTAAGTGTCCATCTGTAGATGAATAGATAAAATGTAGCATATATAAGGGAATATTACTAAGCCATAAAAAATAATGAGACTTTGCCATTTGCAACAACATGGATGGCCCTAAAGGGTATTATGCTAAGTGAAGAAAGTCAGAGGAAGGCAAATACTCTAGGATTTCACTTTTATGTGGGATCTATGAGCCAAAACAAGTGAAAAAACTTAAAAAGCAGAAACAGACCTGTAAATACAGAGAACTGTTGGTTGCCAGAGGAGAGTGGATGAAAGGATGGGTGGAAAGAAATAAGAAGGTGTGGGATCTAGGCTTCCAGTTAGGGAGTAAGTCATGAGGATAAGAAGTACAGCATTGGGAACATAGTCAATGGTATCCCAACAGTGTTTCATGGTGACAGATGGTAGCTACACTTCCTGTGAGCAGTGCATAACCTATAAGGGCAGCCAAATCACTACGCCGGGCCCCTGAAACCCATGTAGTATTGTGTGTCCTTTAATTCAATAAAAAATAAACCAAAAAACCTGATTAAGAAGCATCCTTACAAGGAACAACAAATACCTTAAGGACAAATATTTCCTCCATTTAGCTTCTATTTGCCTTTTTTGATATAAGACTTTTTTGAGAGGATAGTTTTAGATTTACAGAAAAGTTACAGACATTGTACAGAAAAGTCCCATGGGCCCCCACATCTCTATTGTTGACATCCTACATGACTATTGTACGTTTATCAGAGTTATTGAGCCCACATTGCTATGTTACTATTAACTAAATTACATGCTTTATTTGGATTTCACTAGTTTTCCATGTCATTATTCCATTTCAAGATACCAATGCAGAACACCACATTACATTTAGTTGTCATGTCTCCAGAGCCTCCTTGGGCCTGTACCACAGATTTTCCTTGTTACTGATGACCTTGACAAATCTTGAGGAGGACTGATCAGATAATTAGTAGAATGTCTCTTAATTTTGTCGTTTTTTTTTTTCCTAATATTTTTCTCATGGTTAGTCTAGGGTTATCAGTTTGGGGAGGTCTTCCGTTTGCTTTTATGTTCGGATTGTATTTTGTCTGGCTGAGAGTTCAAAAAAAAAAAAAAAAGCTTTTCCATGTGAGGCAATGTTTGGAATCATTCTGCTTTATTTAGCTCTCTTTGCTCAATTTTACTTAGTGATTGAGATGAAAGCTGTTCAGATAACTACTGAAGGAGATGAGATGATGCTAGCAAATAACCATGGAAAACAGAAGAAAATATTTTAGCCTTTTTCTCTGAATATGTAAAATCCCTCCCCAAGCATATTTTCCCGAATCTTCTTTCACACCAAAGACAACTGCTCACCACATATCATTCTTCAGTATGTTTATTTCATTTTGTATATGAAAAGGTCAACCTGAAAATATACATCAAACCTGAACGAAAACATCCTCTTTTCCTATGCAACATACCAGTGCTTGAAGTTTGCTCTTCCAGCATTATTTGTTTAATAGAAATATTTTCCATACCACCTGGTTCTGGCAGAAAGTCAAAATTTGCATTTATATGAGGTAGTTTATCAAATATAACATACAGAAGTCTGTTAAGTACACATTGCATTTTGTTTGTGAGAAAATCTGTTTGTATTTAATGTAGTTTTTAAATTAACCTTAATGAAAGCTTCTGAAAATTGTTGTTCTAAGCATTTGAAATATGCAACAAGAACTGGTGGAAGACATAAACATGTTTTCCATTATATGTTATCAGATAGCCCAAAATTACTACAAAGAAGAATGCAGGACTATGTTAAATTAGAAAGATAAGCAAGCATTTAGTTAAAAGCAAAGGTCTTTAGAAGAGGAAAGCATCTAACGCAGTTAACCCCAACCATCTTCTAACAATCTTCAGTCAGAGGTATTTTTACATTTTTAGGTTAGAATGTTACTCAATGCACACAGAAAAGAAAATTATTTGCACCAAACCTTAACATTTCATTTCTCTTCATCTAAGATTTGCCAAGTACAGACTCACCCAAGGGTTTCTCAAGTGCTGCAAAAGGTAATTGGAACAAGACTCTATCTGGCTGCGCCTCTGCAGACAATAGTTAAGTCTTTTCTCATTTTTCCACTGTCCTTTCATTCCTCACAATATTGTTCTTAATATCTTTTGGAATTTCAACCTATCTCAGTAATTTTCGCAGGGAGTGGATACTGGATTCCTGTTTATTTCTCATAGACCAGGTTTTGATCATTTGAGGCAAACTCAAATATCTTTAGGTCTGAGACAAATGATTTACATAAGTAAAGGTTGCTACACAGGTGCTAAGTTGAACAGGACAGCACAGAACATGACTTTAAAGGAGGAAATTTGCACTTGGCCTCATACCATTTTTGCTACGTCACAGGAATTACTCAGCATTTTCAGATATCAGATTTTTTTTTTAATTAAAGCTGGATGTCTAACCATTTGTATAAAATCATATGATATTCAAATCTTAGAAACTAACTTTGAAATATTTTATTTTTTAAGATTTTTAAATTATATTTATTTATTCATGAGAGACAACAGAAAGAGAGAGAGAGGCAGAGACAGAGGCAGAGGGAGAAGCAGGCTCCTTGAGGGGAGCTGGATGTGGGACTTGATCTCAGAACTCTGGAATCATGCCCCGAGCCGAAGGCAGATGCTCAACCACTGAGCCACTGGGGTGTCCCACTCTGAAATATTTTAAAACATTGTGTAAGCCAAACAAAATATGGTTGATGCCAGTTTGCAACCTGTGTTATAAAGTACAATAAATTAATAAATTAAAAAAAAAAACGTTAAGGATCTCCTAATTTAAGTAAAAGCTAGGAAAAATGACTATTTCCTTCAGTATATATTTTATTCCTTGGGTTGGAAAGCCATGGGATGTTTAGAAATAAATCAGATATTATTCAGAAGTATTGCTCTTCAGTATGTATAGCATTTGACAAAGTCTAGGTTATGGTCCTTAATCATAGATTTGCTACACCTTTGATCACGAATTTCTTTGAAGCCATTGCAGTGTTATTCTGATAGTTTTACCAAAAAAAAAAAAGAAAGAAAGAAAGAAAGAAAGAAAGAAAGAAAGAAAGAAAGAAAGAAAGAAAAGAAGAGAAAAGAAAAGAAAGAAAAGAAAAGAAAAGAAAAGAAAAGAAAAGAAAAGAAAGAAAAGAAAAAAGCTTACAACAGAGATTTTTATGCAATAAACTCCATCTTTGATTGCATTATTTAAGAGTTCTAGTTTCCTAGGTCTCTCATCTCCTACCCTCAAATTTGTTTATTCATAATTTTATCATATGAAGCCTGATATAAAGTATTCAATGTATTAAAACTATACATAGAGCATTTGATCCTCTATGCACAGTTTTTAGAATAATCTCACATAGAAAATATTTATTCTGTGTGTATAGTTATTTCTCATTTGACCTGCCATTTGTACAAGGCACATTGTGCTCTAAACCATCATATATAACAGTGACCTTTTGGGTTAATGTCCAGGTGGGTTTGATTGGGAAAAAGAGAGGTATGTGAAAGTGTAAATTTCTATGCTAAAGATCTATCCAAAAAAGCAGCACACACCTTATTCATCCCTTATAGTCACAATAGTGGGAAAACTTTCTATGAATTTTACTTCTCCCTCCTATCCTAAACAGGCCACTGTGACAAGTTAGAAAGAAATTGATAAATCTAGTTGTGAATCCTCTCCCCTCCTCGATCCTGGCCCAACACAATCCTCTGAGGAATGTGGTTTGAGCCATCTTTATCATATCCCCAAATCCTTCCATGCAGCAAAGTCAACATCTTTAATATAAGAATGATTTCATACACTGATTATTATTATTTCTAGAATGCTTTTAAAGTGTGACATAACATGTTTGAGGGAGATGTTGAAGGAGAAAAGGGGCTATTTAATGGAGGTTTAGAAGTTAGTATTTAATATAAATAATTTGTAAGTTTTTACCCTCAATTACATTCACCAGGAACCCAGTCTCAAAATACAATGCAGAACTCCCCTAGGAGCACAACAGGTCTAGGAAAAATTAAACCTTTGTACATATACAAATGTGTAGTTTTTTCTGTTTGTAAGATGGCACAGGGAACACGTGTTCATATATTATTATAAAACTTAAAGTATTGCAAAACTCATGCAAATAACTTGAGAAATCCCAGCACAGTTTTTAGAATAATGTCAGGTAGAAAATGTTTATTCTGTGTATATAGTTATGATTTTTTTATGAAAATAGCTGTGTTTAGTAAATAAAGTGGATAAGCTTATATTGGGCCATTCACTGGATTACAACATAAAAGATTGAAATCCATTTTTTCACCATTAATGAACATCTATGAAGTGCCTATAATATGCAAAGGAGACAATGCAAAAATGGCTTCCCATAAAAGGTCTATACCTTCCACCATTTGGAAGAAGACACTACTAATTTAAGGTGTACGTTTTGGTATACCCTAGTTAATATAATTAATTTCTTGTACTGGTTTCAGTCACTCTAATATAAAAATAAGATGTTACCAATACTAAAGTAATCAAATCAACATATTGATTTATATGGCCATTTTCTAGATATATTACTAGAACCCCGGGCAATAATGAACCTTATGAATTGAAATATTTTTAAATATATTTTAAAGCCAGAAAAAGTTTATCATCAGATAAATTTGAATTTGTTATTAACCTTATCAATGTTTAAGTTGTGTGGTCTATGAACCATGTGCATTAGTATCACCTATGAATACTTAGTAAAAATGTAAACCTGGGGGCACCATGCTGGAATTCACATGTTTGTCATCACCATCTAATTTTTGCACAGAAAGAACTGAGAAGTATTGGTCTATCTATCAAGAAATTATTATGATGAGTTCATCACCTCTCTAATGGAATCAAAAATCTTTCATAGCAAGATAGAACCTAATCATTGGCTTGTTTGTGGTACTGAGATGTTCCTCTTTGCTAACAGTTATACTATATCCACCAGATTTTTCTATTAAAAAAACCACTTGATACATTTCTATCCCCTGTGAAGCACCTACTTACATCATTTGGTGAATTCTGTTGTTATTGTTGTTTTAATGAATGTTTAATGTATTTCTTTCTAGCCCATATCTTTCCAAAAAGAAGGTCAGGTGACTTGATACGGCATAAATGATTACAAAATTAACTCATAATTTTGGCAATTCGTTCCTTCTCTCTGAATGTTTAAGAAAAAAATATACCATATTATGCTTTTGCCTCTCTGGCTTTTGATTCACTTTTTTGATCTGGTTTGATGGAGGCTCCCTAACCTGTGCCTCACCCTGATTATAGCAAAGGTAAAACCAGTACATTTCCATCTTCATATAAAAAAAATTCACAAAATGAGGGAGTTAATATTTCCATACTTGACCTTTTTTCATTACAAAGAGAAATGCAAATAATTTAATAACATTATTTGCTTATACCCCTTAAGGTTCAAATAACTAGTTATTATATAGGAACAGCTAGGTCTAATCTGCTTCAGAAGAAACATACTCCGTTAGTGTACAATAGCTAATATCAGATCACTAATAGATTTAACCTTGTAAGTTCATAGATATTTAAAAGTGTTATGGTTTGAAGGTCAACTTGTCTGTCTTACTGTAAAAGAAAGGCAAAGAAATGAATAAAAATTAGAAAGAATTAATTCTTCAAAAAGTTTTTACAAATCAAAACCCTGCAGTTTCACACTGAGAACAAAAGAAGCATATTAAACACCAAAGTTTATCAAGACAAATTAGGTCCCAGTTTCAAATTTTCTTTAATCTTTTGCATCTGAACAGTTTTTTTGCCTCATGCTGTTTTCCCTAGTTAAATGTTAAAATGAATTCTAGCCAATACCATTGACTTCCTCCCTTAAAAATATTGAGACACATAATAAAAAATTAATTACTTCCCCTAATTTCCGTGTGATTCTTTAAAAAGATGTAAAATTCATTTAAAGTAAGTGGTGACTTTGTCTTTGAAGATCACGACAATTAACATGGATCAAAGCTTAGGTTCTGTAACGATGATAGCTTATTAGCATAATGAAATTAACTTAGAGACAAGAATCTTTAATAGGTACAACAAAAACGCTTTAATAATACTTGAAGAAAATTATGTATTTGCTAGAAGTACAACAGTTTCAGATTTTCTATCCAATTAATAAGTTGTTAATTAACTCCTTTCCCAAACAATGCGCACTTTAAGTTAACATCTGCCCATGGAATATTCTATCCATTGTGCTTCATTTTTTTTTGGACGGATATTGCAGCTTTGCCGACGATACTTTGTATTTTTTTTTAATTAAGAAAATTCAAGTTTACTCTTCCATACTACAGATCCATCATTAAAATAAAAGAAGGCCTAATCTCATACCTTGAGAAGGGAATGAAGATGTCAATAGATGATCGCATCACGTTTGGCAGTTCACACTTCAGGTTTCTACATTTCAAGGGCAAATTGTTTTTGGACAGCTTTAGGGCACCTATAAAATTTGACCGACTGTTTCAACCCACGAAGAAAAAAGTATTCATTAAAAATAATACTAATAATTTTGGTCTAAGTGTATATGTTGGAAACCAGTTGTATCTAAGGATAAGTAAAAAGAATGCTTTATTTCCCCTAGCAAGTCTTTACAATTATGCTTTCTCCAAGTGCTGGTAAAAGTGTATCTTGTCATTTATTTCACCATTAGCCACTAATTTCTTAAGCCAGTATTTACGGTATTAATTTAAGCTACTAATCTTTGAGAGTGCCACCTCGCACTGAGTCTTCTGAACATTAAAAAGAAGAGAGGTGGTGCTGTCATGGGTGTTGTTTTCACTGATGCTGGTGTTTGGTTTATGTAGACTGATTGATTTTCTCCTTGTCCACGTAGCAGAAATGGGTGCCTTGTCCAGGTTCTTCTCTCTGTTACGTGTGTCTGTCACACTATCTTTCTAACACAACGTAATTTGAAAACAGAATTAAAAATTGACAAAAGAATGATTTTTTTATATTAAAATTTAACAAGAACTTTCAATAATACTTTACTCTGTCCCTACTGTCCTTCCTTATCCTACCTCCAAAAATCTCTTCCTCTTCCATGTCCATCGAGGAAATCTGTGTGTTTTCCAGTTCATAGAAGTTGGGAATAGTCTTTCCAAGCAGTTCTTCTCTGGATCTAGAAATTAAAGAATAGCTTTTGATCCCAAATTATTCTGCTGCTCCCAATCCATATCATCAGTTCTTGGTTCCCCTGGGAAATGTCAGGTATTTACCGGCCTCTCTTGCCACTTGATCACCTACTTGCCTGTCCCTGCCCACACAGCTGCACTATAAGCTCCTTTTCTATCGGATAAGGGCTCAAACAGGAAGCACGGAAGTAGTGCTCATAGAAGACATCGAGAGAGAAATACGAGGAGACTAGGAATTTTATGAAGGTCAGTGATGCGATGGGAACATAACTCTGATGCTTTCAACTCTTGCCCCAGAATAAATTACGATTTGACTGAATTCAAACATATCCACATATGAAACCTATTTCTTTTTCTTTTCTTTTCTTTTTTTTAATCAGATGGTAGCTCTCACTGCCTACTTGAGCCCTAGGAATATTTTGTACCTTTATTTTAAAACTTACACATTTTATCTTTTGTATATGGCTATTTTTAGAGGTGTCTTATCACACAACTATTCTTGAAGCTTTAAATCATAGTAAAATTGCATTTTTGGGGGGAGAAATAACCTGATTTCTCCCCTCTTCCTGCCCTCTGATCTTCCACGAGTGACTATAATTGGTCAAACCTTACTAAAAGTTCAGTGGACAAGGGAACCTGGGAAGGATAGTTTGCAGGGATCAGCCACTCTGATTACAGGACAGAGTAGAAGAGAGCACAAAATGGATATAAGAATGACAGGAGCTGTTGTGCAAATAATAGCTTCTTCTTAAGGACAGATACTAGATACAAGGGAATATTACTGAAATCAAGGCCTCTTGGGTTTTCCTACCACTTCTTCAGTGCTCAGCTTGAGCATGGCGATATCCTCCTGAAATGCATATTGGATTTTATCACACCTCTCATTTTAACACCCTTCAATTCCTTCTCATGCTTTATAGTATAAATCTTGGATTACAGAGTTTATCACACAGACCTTTGTGCTTTGTGCCCCTTTCACCTCTAGCACCTCCTTCTGGCTACCACAATATACCTCCTGGCCCAACTGAAACTAACCACTTGCAATTTTAGAATATTTCCAGCTTTTGCAGACATGATTTTGGGATGCTTGAGATGCCTACTGGCATCTCCCAAACCATCACCAACATAGCTATTACTATGGCTTTTTTTTCCCCATGAAAATAACTTTTATAATCCTTTGAGACTTCCATAATCTTTATGTCCCTGGTATGACTTAGGTGCCTTTCTGTTTTCTTGAACTCGAGGCATACCTCCAACAATAAATACATTTCACTGTAACGACTGTTAGAGTGAGTCCCTGCAGGATTTTAAGAGCATGAAAGTCGAGGACTATACCTTCTTAATTTTGAACTACTAATGCTCATCACCTAGAAGGAAAACAAGAAAAGACTGTGGAATTACTAAATGAATGAATGAGTAATCTCTTCTTTGACCCCATTAGATAACAGTACATTCACTTTATACATCCTATAGCTATAAAGACACTCAACAAATGAAGCGAAATTCCATTCTGTCTTCTTTAATGTAAACGGAAGCTGTTTCTTAAAGATATTTTAAACAGTAATTAAAATATCTTACAATGGTCTCCTCTAAGTAAAAATAGATTCAGCCCATTTCTTTTTCATTGAGCATTCTCTTTGAATGTAATCCTTTCCTTCTTTCCACGAGTGTTACTCTTCACTGTCTAAGGTTTGGCACAGCTGTGTCCTGGATTTGAATTTCCCTGGATGACCCTGTTCCTTTAATGTTGCTGTTCGTGTTTGTTTTCAGAATAATTTATGTTTCACACTTAATTTGCATGTTTTTTTTTCCTAACTTCATAAGTTTGAACAAGAGTATAGTTTTCTGGTCTCATATGACAACTCAGCAGGATAACATACTGTACAAAATATGTTCTGTTTTATTTTGTTTCTTCCCTGATCGAGTGCAAAAGATATTTGCCCTGGGTAACTATGTCTTTGTTATTATTATTACATATTACACAACTAAAGGCAAGGGAATCCCTAGGCTTAAGGTAGGAAAAGAAAGGAAGGAAAAAAGGTGGAGAGGAAGGGAGGAAGGGGGAGGGTGGTAGGGGAGGGTCAAAACAAATAATGTCCCTTCTCATTTGTGTTTACGTACCATTTTTGACCATAAAAACCTTCACAGGAATACCTTCAACAATGTCAACACTAAGCTTCAGAAATCAATTGAAATCAGGATCCCTGAGAGGATTGATATACAATAGATTTGTCTAAGGGCTGATACAGTGAGAAAAGTCAGGTTATATTAAAGTCTCAGCCTCTAGATGACCAACGATATTGTAAAAGGCTATCAGGAAAAGTAGAAGGGCATTCAATTTGTGTGACTGACACAATCTGAGCTAGATACAGAAATAGATCACTTCAGCTGTTTTAAAATATTCAATGAAGGCTCAGCGGTTTAGCACCGCCTTCGGCCCAGGGCATGATCCTGGAGACCCCGGGACTGAGTCCCATGTCGGGATCCCTGCATGGAGCTGCTTCTCCCTCTGCCTCTCTCTCTCTCTCTCTCTCTCTCTTTCTCTGTCTCTCATGAATAAATAGATAAAATCTTTTTTTAAAAAAGTCTTAATATCAATTTAAAAAATAATAAAGAGAATAAAATAAAATAAAATATTCAATGAAAAGCTGACAATCATTTCTGTTATCTCTATCTGCTTTGGTATGGCATAAATTGTATATTATGTGTGTATCATGTTGCTGTTGTTTCAATTTTTTATTTGAATTCTAATTAGTTAACCTATAGTGTAATATTAGTTTCAGGAGTAGAATACAATGATGGAGGGTACCTGTGATGGGCAATGGGTGTTATAAGTATGTATTATTTTTAATGGAAGAGTTTTCAAACACGTGCTAAAGCATAAAGGATGATGTGACGATCATTTGTATATCCATCCTCCAAACTCAACAACTACCAACTATTGGCCAATAGTCTCAATATGTCACCCTTCTCCCATTTTTCTTGTTGTCTTTGGTAGTGTTACATATCTGGAGTATTTTAAAACAAATTCCAGATATTGCATAATTTTACCCATAGGTTCAATATACATTTCTAAAAGATAGAGACCATTTTAAACAACCACAATGTCATCAAACATCTAAACAATTAAATAATTATTTCTTAATATCATCATTATCTAGTCCACACTTAATTTTCCCTGTACTTTTTCTTAGATTATGTGTTCAAATCAGAATACGGTCAAAGAAACTGAGTTGTTTTTTGTGTGTGTGTGTGTTGAATTTCTCTTATTCTTGAGGTGTGTGATTATTTCCCTACATTGTCACATAACCTCTTCTTTATCTCCAGGTTTCCCATAAACAGATGGATAGAGACAGAATTTTAAATAGGGTCATAGTAATAGTTTGGGTGGTATTTGTGAGGCAATAACAGCTCATGGACGGTGCTGTGTGTTCCCTGTTGTACCACATCAGGATCCTCTTAATATCCAGGGGTATCCATTTGTACAATATCTGTTTGTACTGTTATTTGGTTTTTGTTTAGTGAGGTTGCAAAAAGTGATTTTAAAAATTCTTTATTTCCTTTTTTAAAATTTTTATTTAATTTTTAAAAATTCTTTCCTTGTGGATTTTTTTCCTCTTATGATAAAAATCTTGGTTTCGGGATCCCTGGGTGGCGCAGCGGTTTGGCGCCTGCCTTTGGCCCAGGGCACGATCCTGGAGACGTGGGATCGAATCCCACATCAGGCTCCCAGTGCATGGAGCCTGCTTCTCCCTCCGCCTGTGTCTCTGCCTCTCTCTCTCTCTCTCTCTCTGTGACTATCATAAATAAATAAAAAATTAAAAAAAAAATCTTGGTTTCTTTGAAACACATTTTGGGGTAAACTAGAATAAACCTGATGCACATCCATATTGGGTTTAGTAAAAACATTTAATTATATTTTTCTTTATGTTATACACTGATGATAAGAACAAATTCGAGATATTTGGGGATGTATTAAATACTGAATTTTTTAAACTTTTGGGTAAAATCTTACATTTCTGAGAAAGTTGAAATTGCTCCTATAAATTTAATTAAAATGTTTTTGAGTTGAAAAAAACTGTAGATACACATAAAGCTGTAAGTAATACTATTTAGAGGTCTTATGTTCCTTTTACTCAGTTTTCCCCAATGGTATCATCTTGCAAAATTATATAGGACCGTATCACAACCAGGATATTGACACTGATACAGCCAAGACACAGGAAACTTCTATCATTACAAGAATTTCTCCTATTTCTCTTCATAGTTTCCATCCCCTCATTCTTACGCTATGGAAACCACCAATATGTTCTCCAGTTACTCAATTTTGTCATTTCAAGAATGTTATATAAAGGGAATAATTCAGTATGTAACCGCTTGGAAACATCTTTTTTCACTCAGCATAATTCTCTGAGATTCATCCAAGTTGTTCCGTGTGTCAGTAGTTCATTCATTTTTAACTGCTAAGTAGTATTCACTACCGCCATGCACATCAGATTGTTCATTCATTCACCGAAAGACAACCTGGTTATTTCTAGTACATGGCTGTTATGAATAAAGATGTTGTGAACATTTATATACAGGGTTTCATATGAATATAAATTGTTATTTCACTGTGATAAATGCCCATAAGTTCAATTACTGGGTTGTATGGTACTTGCCTGTTAAATTTCCTTAAGAAACTGCCAAACTCTTTTATGGAGCAGCTATACCATTTTACGTTCCCACCAACAATGTATGAGTGATCCAATGTATCCTCATCTTCACAAATATTTAGTTTATCACTATTTTTTTAAGATTTTATTTATTTATTCATGAGAGACATGCAGAGAGAGGCAGAGACGTAGGCAGAAAGAGAGGCAGGTTCACTGCAGGGAGCCTGATGCAGGACTCGATCCCAGGATCCTGGATCATGACCTGAGCTGAAGGCAGATGCTCAACAACTGAGCCACCCAGATGCCCTGTTTTATCACTATTTTTTTAAATTATAGTCATTCTGGTAGGTGCGTAGTGATATCTTTTGTTTTTAATTTGCATTTCTCTAGTGGTTGATTATGCTAAATATTATTGAACACATTAATTTGATGTCTACATGTCTTTTTCAGTGAAATGTTTGATCTTTTGTCTATTTTCTAATTGGACTACTTATTTTTTTTACTATTGAATTTTGAGAACTCTTTACATGTTATAGACATTATTTTTTGTAAGATATGTGGTTTGCAAGTATTTTTCCCAAGTCTGTAACTTGTCTTTTTTAACTTTTCAAAAATATCTTTTGCAGAGCAAAAGTTTTTATTTTGCTCAAATGCAATTCATTTTCCCTTCTATAAAACATGTTTTTAGTTTCCAACTATGTTCTCCTATATTTTTTCTAAAAGTTTTATAATTTTATGTTTCATATTTAAGTCCATGATGTATTTGGAAATAATTTTTATCTAAGATCTGAGATTTAGGTAAAGGTTACATTTTTGTCTATAGATGTCCAATTAGTCTAGCATCTTTAGTTAAAAAGGCTGTCCTTCCTCCATTGAATTGCTTTTGCATTTTTGTAAAAAGTCAGTTGAACAATTTATGGGCTCTTAATTGTGTCCCATTGACCTATATATATCTACACAGTCTTCAGTACTGTGGCTATATAATAAGTTTTGAAATTAGGTAGGCTGATTCCTCCCTTTTTATTCTTCTTCTAAAAAATTATGTTAACTACTATAGTTCCTTTGCCTTTTTATATAACTTTTACAATAGATAATCTTCTCTATGTCTACAAAACAATTTTGTTGGTATTTTAATAAGAAATGCACTTAACCTAGATGTCAGTTTAAGGACAATTGAAATCTTCACTATGTTAAGTCTTCCAAACCTTGAACAGAATATATATATATATATTTGTTTAGATCTTTGATTTATTTCATTAGCATATTGTATTTTTCCTACACATGTTGTTTTAGGTTCACATCTAATTATTTATCTTTAAACAATTTTAAGTAGGATTAAATATTATTTTTTTCTGTGTTTATCATTAATATATAGAGAGACAAATACTTTTTTGGATGTTTATCTTGTATTCTGAAAGCTTGATGAATTAACTTATTTTCTAGGAATTTTTAGTAGAATCTTTGAGATGTTTGTATAGACAATCGCATCATCTGCAAATAGGAAGCACTGTATCGCTTCTTTTACAATCTGTATATTTATTTCCTTTGCTAACCTTATTGCAGTGACTAGGACTTCCAGAACCATGTTGACTATATAAGAGCAGATACCTTTGCTTTCTTCCTAATCGTAGGAGGAAAGCATTCAAATTCTCCACCATTAAAGTATTGGTTGTAGATTTTTTTATAGATGGTCTTTACCAAGTTGAGGCAAGTTCCCTCTTCTCCATTTTTTCTGAGCGTTTTTGTTATGAATGGTGTTGAATTTTGGTCAAACCCATTTTCCATATCAATTGATATCATATTTTTTTTTTTAGCCTGCTAATATGGTGGATCATATAATAGCTTTTGAAGACTGAACCAATCTTGCATCACTGTAATAAACCCCACTTGGCTGTGGCATCTAATTCTTCATATATATTACCTAATTCTATTTGCTAATATGTTACAGATTTTTGCATCTAATTTTTGTGTCTAATGAGGGATATCAGAATGTAGTTTTCTTTTTCTTTATTTTCTTTGTATAGTTTTAGTATCAGTGTGATACTAGCTCCATAAAATGAATTAGGATGCAGTCCTCTGCCTTCTCTCTCCTGGAAGAGACTGTACATAATTTGTTTTAATTCTTTCTTAAAAATTCAATGGAATTTGCCAGGAAAATGGTTTGGGCTTGGTGACTCCTTTTTCATGAGTTTTTAAATTGTAAATTCAATTTTCTTAATAGTTGCAGGACTATGGGACTCTTTCCCTCTCTGGCTGTAGTAGTGAAAGGAGCTGCTGTCAAGTCTTCCCACCTCTGAAGGATGGCTGCCAGAACTGCTCCAGCTTCCTGATCAAAAGGAACAAGCAAACAGCATGGAGCCCAGTAACCTGAAGGCTCGCAACTCATTCCGCTACAACAGGCTAATTCACCAGTCATGCAGCCAGTGGCCCACAGCAGACTGTAGTGGTGGTCATAAAGTGGAGTTGGGGCCAGTGAAAACCCACCACTTCCCATGTAGGGACTAGAAGCATCAGCAAGAATGCACCAGTCACCCTCAGCAGCAGCAGCAGTCATAAGATCCACAAAAACAAGTACTGCCCAGATTTGGGCATGGTTGCCATTCACAGAGTCAGGGCCATCCTGTGAAGCCAGAAGCCTCTGATGGTGAAGAGGAAGGGGCTGGCTGGACCAAGAGCTCCTGAGCACCTGCTCCCACCTCCAAAGCCAACCACGTGGGCGGGGGTGAGGCGGAGGTTGGCTGCAATTATTTAAATGATCTATTTCATATTTAGACATTTGTGGCAGTATTTTTCAAGAAATGGATCCATTTTATCCATTTCAAATTTATCTGAGTAATTTACAGTGTTTGACTATTTCCCTTTCTATGTTTGCAGGATCTAAAATGATATCCCCAGTTGACTATGAATATTGATCTTTTATGCCTTGTCTTTGTTTTTCTAATCAATGGGTAAATTTTATTGGTCTTTGCCAAAAATAATTTTTGTTTTATTGTTTTTCTCCTTTCCATTTAATTTCTGTCGTTGTATCCCTCTATCTGCTTGATTTATGTTTATTTTTGCTCTTCTTCTTTTACGTCCTTAAGGTAGGAGTTAAAATTATTGTTTTGAGACTCACTCTCTTTTTCTCACATATTTAATGCTACAGATTTCCTCCTTGATACTTATTTAGTTATGTCACACAAATTTTGGTATGTTTGATTTTCATTTTCATTCAATATATTTTTTAAATTTTCCTTCAGACTTTTTTAAAAATTCAATTTGCCAACATATAGTAGAATATCCAGTGCTTATCCCATCTATTTTCCTTCAGACTTTATCTTTGACCCATAATTTATTTAGAAGTCTGTTTTTAGTTGAATATTTGATGATTTTTCTATTATTTTCTTGTTCTTGTCTTCCAGTTTAAGTTCATTTTGATCAGGGAACTCACTTTGATGACTTCAATTCTTTTAACTTTGCTGAGGTTTGTTTATGGCCCAGAACATAGTATACCTTTCAGCCTTGAGCTATTTTCCCTATCTCCCAGGACTCTGATGACATGAATGTTAGATCTTCAGGTATAATCCTAGAGATCTATTTTTTTCCTGCCAGTCTGTTTTCTCTACATTGTTCAGATTGAAAAATTTTTATTGTCTCCATTTAACTTCATTGATTGTTTCCTGCATCAACTCCATTCTGCTGCTGAGCCCATTAACTGAGTTTTTAATTTAATATTATTTTTCACTTCTAAACTTCCATTTTGTTTTTCTTTTATGTTCTATTTATATGCTGGAAATATTCCATTTATTTGCTGAGACTTTTTGTTTGCTTTAGTTGTGTTTGTCATTGGACACCAAAGCATTTTTACGATAGCTGCTTCAAAACTTTTGCCAAGTAACATTTCTGTCTTCTTGATATTGGCATCTATTAATTGTCTTTTTTCATTCTACTTGAGATTTGTCTGCTCGTTGGTAAGACTAGTTAATTTTTATTGAACCTGGACTTTTTTGGATAACAAGTTATGAAATTCTGGATCTTCTATAAATCTTTATTTTTTTGCTATTCTTCTTTTATGCCACACCAATAGGGAAATATGAGGCACCATTGCATCATGGACAGTTTGGGACATCGGTCCAGATTCCCCTCTCAGTCTCTGTTCATGGCTGGGGGATGGGGGTAGGGGTTGAAATGACATGGTGCCTTGGTGATATCAGTGGAGTACCAGTGGGTAGTAGAACTACCACCTGTGCCCAAGAGTACTAGGGAGCACTTTCTATAACTTTTTATATCAGATCTTTAATTAAAATTATATAAGCACATTCCAAATCATTAACAGTCATCATTAATGAAAAATGTCAACAAAAAAGTAAAACAATTTTCAAATCAACTCTTATGACCATTCAAAAACTTAATACAGTTAAAGTTATAGATAGCAAATCCAAAAGCCCTTCCATTCATTGATAAATATAATGCTGAAATTTCCTTCAATAATTTTGAATCCATCAGAATGTTTTCTCATTAAGATCCAATTTATAAACATACATATTACTAGAGTAGCTACCACGCAACTAGTATGGACATGATTAAAAAAATACAAATGATCCACAATAGGATAGATGAATTCAATATATGCAAAATAATAATGTAGAGCCTCTGCCCTCAGCTCTATCTACTAAGAGTCTCCACCTTGCTACCATTCAACCCACTGAGTTCTCATCCCAGACACAATTCAGACTATATAGCTTTCTTTTTGAAAACCTAAAAAAGGACTCCAGAAAGTCCAAAAGACCTTGATTCAAAATGGACACAATGAGTTCTACAGCTGGCCAATGAAGGACTTATCTAGACCTTTACTGTTGAGTCTAGAGCATCATAGCCAACTAGCAAATACTGGACGTTACCCATCCTGCTCAACATCTGTAGGCTTTCACTATCAGACCAACTTGACATGGCTGCTTCAGGCCAAAAATATAACAGCCTGGGGGCAATAGGCCAGGAAGTCTAGTTGTTCTGGTCCTGACCAGACGGAGCCCCCCAAAACTGCGCTGCACTACGCACATGGGTTTCCACCAGATTATGTAACTTCATGTGCCAAATCCATACACAATCTGAAAAATGCCATCGCTCCTGACATCATAGAACACTAACCTCATGTGACAGAAACATGAGAAAACATTTAAGGGAAAGTAACATTTTTAAAAATAAATCTTGTTTTCCTACTGAAAAATTATGGTGATAACATGGGACATGTTCCTCAAAATCCTCAGTGATGAACTACAAGCCTTTCAACCTTTGCTGAGAAAAAAGACAGGGCTATTGGCCAGATCCACCCACACTAGCCAGCTGATATTAAGGAAAGTATGGGGATTTCTATTATCCTTAATCATGGAGCAGATCACCTATTTCCACGTGCTCTGAAATATTGTTTACCTCATTACAAAATTACCCCTTCAGCATGCCCATCATGTGTCCCTCTCCTCAAGTAAACAGATCATTGACCCTATCTTCTTCAAACAGTGGTTCTTGGTATTTCTAGGTTGTTAACAAAATTTTCAGGGGTGCATCTTAAATAAAACCCTCTAAAGACACTGTATTATGTTTCATGGGCTATTTTTTTTAAATTGACATTATATTTCTTCTACTTACTTTTTAAAACTTCATGCTGTTGATAAATGAGAGAATTATAATAGGAGAGATTATATTTTCAATGGTCTTTTGATTAAATAGAAATATGCTAACTCTATATCTGTTATTTCTATTTAGTTTTACTGGTCTATAGAGTACACGTCAGAGAGCCACTTTACAAAATGAACATTTAGTCTTTTATAACCTTCATTAATGTATTACAAAATTAACTTTCCTAACTTGAGATTAAAAATAATGGGCTAAAAAATGCAACAACAAAAATAACAAAACAAAAATAAAATAAAACATTAAATTAAAATAAAAAATTAAATTAAATTTAAAAATGCAACAACAAAAATAATGGAAATCAAATAATATGATTTGCATGTTGCTTTAATATTTTAGAAAATCCGTTATGTAAAAACATCTATAAAACATCTATATCTGAAACAAAAAATAAAATAAATGCATCATGAGGCCCAACCTGTCAGATGGCCTGAAACTGTATTATATGCCAAACGGCTGGTGTCTGCTGGCTATGCACAACCTGATGCAATTCCGCTTAGCACAATATAGCAACTGGCATTATACCGGCATTGCCTCAGAGGAGCCCCCATTGACAGCTATAGGAACAAATTAATTCTCACTTTGTTTTTCATTTTAGTTGTCACTAACAATGCCTCCACCTTCTGGCTCAGCATCTCAATATTAACTTACAAGCATGAAACAAGAACTTAATCAAGGAATGTTTGGGGATTTACTTTTCAACAGCTGAGATACTGAAGGTGAGGTAAGAGCAAACATTTGTTGGTGGGGGACAGTAATTAAGTCCAGACAGAAGGTACAGAACTGCAGTGTTAGCTAAATCTATTTATAGCTGGTGTCTCATCTCAATTAACAACAACAAAAAAAAAACCATATATTATACCCCAAGAGTGTAGAGGGTTGAGGGTTTTTGCAGAAGAGTCCAGACCAGGGTCCCCTTGTTAGCAGTCTTGATACGTTCAAAGATGACAAGTGGCTTGTTCCAGAAAATGCTAATTCTCTTGTGCTTTGCAGCTGCTTCTTTTTGTCTTACTATTATCACTATCATTTTTATTTCTTATTGTTATTCTTCTTTTAAACTATTACCTGCCTCTACCACAAAGCTATATTCAAGAGGCTTGTATGACCCATGCAGTAGAAAGGTATCCCTTCTAAACACCATGAATGATTACAAAGTGGTTATTGTTCACTTATAAAAACTGCTCTATATAAACAACAGAAAGCAGGGCTCTGTGTTGAGAGACAAGATTAGTCATAACTTTCTTACTATCCAGCTGGATAACTTACTTTATGTATGTATGTATGTATGTATATAAGCCTGTATTTAAGAGAGAGAGAGAAAAGTAGGGAGGAGGAAAGGGAGAGAGAATTTTAAACAGGCTCCATGTGGGGCTTGATCTCACAATCCTGGTTCATGACTTGAGTAGAAATCAAGAGTTGGACACTTCACTGACTAAACCACTCAAGCTCCCCAGCTGGATGACTTTAGACATGTAAACATCCAATGCTTCTATTCTCACATCGGGGTGATGGTGCTAATGTTCATCCTATATTCTTATGTGGTGTTTATAAGAGTTAAACTTTCATTACTATTTTAAAGTATGGAACTTCTAAACTGAAATTTTTGTTCCCTTAAAAAGTGGAAATTGTTGTTTCTTATTTCTTAGGGCTATAGTATAGATAGGTCTAATTACATCCCTACATTATAAAGATGAGGAAAAAAAAAAAAAACAGGATGTAGACCAGTGTTTGTTTGTTTTTTTGTTTTTGTTTTTTTTTTTTTTTTTTTAAGGATCAGCACATCAGCTTCTAGGAATACAAATTCATGGCCCCTACCCCAGACCTGCTGAATCAGAATATCTTATGTATAGGTTCCACCTGGGAATCTCTATTTTTACAAGCTCAATGAATGATTCCAACAATCACTCAAATCTAGAAAACCCAAATCTAGACTGCCTTGGCAGAGAACAGAGTACGAGGCAGATCCAGGACTAAATCCCATAGCCCCTGAATTCTAACCCAGACCATTCTAGAAATCTTTACTTTTAACCTCATTATTCAGAGTAGGTACTACTGTTTTCTATACATATTTTACTAGTTTAAAAAATATGATAGAATATTACATTGTTTGTATATACCACATCTTCTTTATTGATCTACTGATGGACACTCGGTTGCTTCCATATCTTCCATACCTTGCTTCTATTATCTTCCAAATTATGTTGCAATAAACACAGGGATGCATCTACCTTTTAAAACTGTGTTTTCATTTCCTTTGGGAAATACCCAGTAGTGGGATTACTGAATCATATGGTAATTCTACTTTTACTTTTTTGAGGAAGCTGTGTATTGTTTTCCACAGTGGCTGCACCAGTTTGCATTCACACCAGCAGTGCATGAGGATTCCGTTTTCTCCACAACCTCACCAACACTTCTTATTTGTCTTTTTTATTTTAGCAATTCTAATAGGTATGAGGTGACATCTCATCGTGTTTTGACTTGCATTTCACTGGTGATTAGTAATGTTGAGCATCTTTTCATATGTCTGTGGGCCATCTGCATGCCTTCTTTGGTAAAATGCCTATTCAGGTCCTCTGCTCATTTTTAATTTGATTATTTGTAGGGTTTTTTTTTTTTTCTGTTGATTTGTGTAAGTTCTTTATAGATTTTGGATATTAATTCTTTATCAGATACATCATTTGCAAATATCCTCTCTGATTCCATAGGTTGCCTTTTTGTTTTATTGATGGTTTTCTTCACTGTACAAAGTTCTTTTTGTTTGTTTGTTTGTTTGTTTGTTTGGTATAGTCCCAATGTTTTCCTTTTCTTTTAATTCCTTTGTCAGACATATCTAGAAAATTATTTCTGCACTTAATGTCAAAGAAATTACTGCCTATGTTTTCCTCTAGGAATTTTCTGGTTTCAGTCTTTAATGTTGGTCTTTAACCCACTTTGAGTTTATTTTTAGAATCACAAAAGACCTTGAATAGCCAAAGCAATATTCAAAAAGAAGAATAAAGCCAGAGGTATCACAATCCCAGATTCTAAGATATGCTACAAAACTCTAGTAATCAAAACAGTATGGTATTAGCACAAAAATAGACATATAGATCAATGGAAAAGAATAGAGAGTCGAGAAATAAACTTACGTGTTTAAGATCAATTAATCTATGACACAGAAAGCAAGAATACCCAATGGGAAAAAGACCAAATGGTTCTATAAAAACCAGACAGCTACATTCAAAACAATGTAAATAGACCACTCTCTTATACCATGCAGCAATTTTGGATTTTAACCTCAATATTCAGAATAAGTACTATTATTTTCTATACTACTTAAAAAATCAAGAAGCACTGCAATCAGAAACAAAAAGATACTGGTTTTCTTCACTATTTCAAAGAGTAGAATTCCTTGGCTTTTTTTCTCAAGAACCAATAGTGAGAAATATAAAAATGTATTCCTCTACCTTAAGTATTTGGCACCCAAAATTTTAATTTAATTACTTACCTAACTTTATCATCCCGTCTTCTGTCATTGTGAAACACACTCTATAAGAAACAAAACAGAAAAATGGCTGTTTAAGGATTCATTGCGCACTAGAAATTGTGTCTAATCAAATTGAATTAAATTTCTTTTCAATATCAAGGCATTGACTAAAGTATTTTAAGGAGAATTTAACAGTTACTACTACTACTACTACTACTAATAATAATAATGGAAGCAAAATGGCTATATAGATACTACACCACTTTAAGTATTCGTGACTTGATTTTCTCTCTTTTTAGAGTATTAAAATTTAACACAAAGATAATATATAACTCAATAATAAAAACTCAATACCAAAAATAAATAAATGAAGAAGGGTAGGATACAGTAAGACAATAACAGAGAAGTACTTTTTGTTAAAAGATTTATTTATTTATTTGAAACATAGAGTGTGCGCACAAGCAGGGAGAAAGGCAGCTGGAGAGGGAGAGAATTCTCAAAACAGACTTCATGCTGAGCATGGAACTGAAGAGAGCTTGATTCCAGGACCCTGAGATCATGACCTGAGCCAAAATCAAAAGCCGGACATTTAACCAATTGAGCCACCCAAGTGCCCCAGTAGATGAGTACTTTCAGTTTATCAATTTTTTTCCATTACACCAGTTTATACTCATGTATTTGGATCTTTAAAAAGCCTGGGGGCGCCTGGGTGGCTTAGAGGTTGAGCATCTGCCTTTGGCTCAGGTCATGATCCCAAGGTCCCAGGATCGAGTCCCAAAGCAGGCTCCCCACAGAGAGCCTCCTTCTCCCTCTGCCTCTGTCTCTGCCTCTCTCTCTGTGTGTCTCTCATGAATAAAATAAAATCTTAAAAAAAATTAAAAAATAAAAAAAAGATAGACTGAAGTCTAGAATAACCGAAATCAATGTGATTGGCTTGGAAAGGCTATGAGAAAACAAAATAATTTAGCAGAGGCTAAGAGAAAAAAAAAATAAGATTCAATCAATGGTTTAAAGAGAGAATCTGGTTAAGCTCAATAGTGTATGATATTCAAGGCCAGCTCCTGGACATAATCATTAGGCAGCCAAATATGCCACTGCTCTTCTCCTGGCCCTTGATGGCTATTGACTAAGCAGGGTTTTCACCCTATTGTTCTCACTGAACACCCACATAGTAATCAGAATACTTTGATTGTGTGTGACGGAAAAAAAACAACTCAAATAAGCTGAAGTAACAGTTGTTTAGAGGCAGGGAGGCTCAAAGAATAAGCAGTCTAGGAGTAGAGTTAGATTTAGGCATGATTGATTTTAAGAGCTTACGTGAATTTTTACTCCTTTTTTACTCCCCTCCATCTAAGCTCTGCTTTACTCTGAGGTGACTTTATTTTCACTTGAGCTCTTTCATCGTTATGACAAAATAACTTCCAGAAGCTCCAGCTTTCGCTCAACACCACCAGCCCAGAGACTCCTCATGAGCTAGATTGTTGTGAATCATATACTCATTGTTTGGCAAATTACTGTGTCTGGGCGTGTAATGATTTTACTGAGCAAATCTATGCCAAGATTTCTCCTAGGACTGGGGGATATGAACCCTGAGTGAAGAGTGGGAGAGAGTTGGTTTTCCCTGGAAAACCAGGGTGACCTTAGCCAAAAGAAAAAAAAGAGGGGAAATAAATACTAGATCAAAACAAGTACCCACTAAAGCCTATAGTTCTGGACAGTGATCTAGGATTCAGACTCTTCCTCACCAGAAGAGAGTGTCCCATTTCACTGTTCTTGGTGCTTCTAGGCAAATGAATCTTCACGTACAAACTGTACCATCATGGCTTCAATGTGATAACCTGGGAAATTCAGGCAGGGAATACTTTGGTAGTCCTTACTAAAATCTCTGCTTAAGAACTTCCAGTAATGGTGGCGATTATTACTGTTGAGTATATGTGATTAAAATTTTCTTTCTTCTCTTGAGTTATCTACCCCTCTATGTTTTATCCATTAATTTCTCCCCATGGAGCCATCTGAATTATGTCTATTATGTGTTCTACATAGTAGATTTTCACATGTCTAAAGGCAGGTTTATTCAACTGCTGTGCATATGACAAGATTTCCAGAAATTTGGCACGCAAGTATTTGTTTATTTATGCCCATTTCATCTTCAGTGTTATATTATTCTTTTTCTCCTGGACTTTATTTTGGTTGAATCTTAGATTGGAAGATTTTTCAGTGCTTCTGTTGTTTTGATTTTGCTTGTCTGTTTTGTTTACATAGTCTCTGAAAGTCAAATAAGTAAAAGTTCACCCAATAGTAAAGAATTGATATCTCTTCATATCATTTCTCATTGCCTTTAGGTTTCCTATGTTGGGAAGCAATAGAAATATGCCAGTTTAAGCTGTGAAACAAATATATTCTGCATTCTTGGGTACTTTTCTCCTCTTGTTTCATTTATCAGGTTGTTGTGCTTCAAAACAAATAAACAAGCAATTTGAGTCTTATAGAGAGTGTATATTTTATAATCTTGGAGTCCACAAAAAATTTTATTTATTGCTGCAAATGGTTGGATTCCTGCTTGTGTGCCATGGGAACTGAATTTCTGCCCTAATGTTTTGGCACATCTTCAGTATACTTACCTCTGTAGGAGTGGTGTGTATCCACAATTATATTATTTGAAAAGAATCTTTGTACTGGAAAATCCCATTGAGATGTAGCATCGCGTTTCCAAGGGTGTCTTGGGACAAGAAAGAATGGGGCAGTAATATACAACCTCTTGGTTACATCATTCATACCAGAGAAATTATCATCCTACTGCTGATGGGGAACACTTGTACTTCTCTATTATCAAAGATTTTGCAGAACTGCTCAGCCCCCTCTATTCATTTCATTCCAGCTGTTCTAACACAAGGAATGAAACAGATTGTTTCATTCTCTAAGCGTACATTAAAAAGGACAATGCCATCATTTGGGGGGCTTTTGAAGGGGTTTTTGCTCAATTTGGACTCTGAGTGGAGCAAGCTCACTGCCTTACAACAAAAGCATAAAACTCAGTGGTGACAGGCAAGTCAAAGGCTAAAGAATTCGTTAAAAGGAAGAAGCCCTAAATGTTCAGCCATAAACAACAAGAGACATCAGAAAGGAAGCAGGGAAAAGGTAAAGGAGACCGTGAGAAGGAATGTGCACTGGCTCAGCACTGCATCCTTTTATAATCCTTTGGGAAAACTTGCTCATAGGGCTCCAACGGCTCTTTCCTGAATTTGTCCTACATCAAAGAGCCACAAGCTTGCTCTTGCTTGAGCTTGTTTTTAGTACCTTTAAAGTGTACATAATTTTTTTGGGGGGTGTTATACCAAAATGTTAAAATCGTTTTAAGCCAAGTAGCTGGTACTTTCTTGCCATGTGATCTTGAAGCATAAGCCTTGTCCTGTCCTTGGGTATCTTTGATTTTTTTTTCATATGATATTTTTGCTTCATCTTACTTTCTGTATAAAGCACAAACATCTACCAGCCTTTCTCATTCTCTTCCTTTCTTTTCACTTCCTATTCCAGTTTTGTTTTGTTTTTGAAAGGCAAATACATGAATACATACTTCCACCCTCTGTCTCCATACTGATGGCAGCCACTGAAAGTTAATGATAGAAATCTTATGGTACATGAATTATTTTCAAAGTATATAACATCAAGTCACCACTAAGAGAGCAGGGTTGAAAAATGAGATAAAACATGTTCATATCCTGGATCGGGAATATGAAAACTCATGAAACTAGAAGGCTCTCAAAATGCTTCTGTGATGTGAAATTTTGTGAAGAACACATAACTTTATAGTTGGTCAATAAGGATAGCAAAATTGATTCTCAATTCAAGATCATTGTAGAAGGAAATATTTTAGAAATATTTTATTGTCAGTTTGGCTCATTGTTTAATCCTCAACTATATATGGATTTAGCACTTAAAGATTCCCATTGATTTTTGAAGAAAATTCAGACAATTTTTTAAGTGTTGTAAACTATAGAAAGAAATATAGTCTCTTCACTTGCTTCTTCTTCCCCCTACCTATATCTCATCCTCAAGATCTGTACTACTGTTAGCAGGAGGCTTTGGATTCACCTGTGAAAGGGAGGTACTTGGAAGCTGTTATTTCTATTTGGAAAGTTCTCTTTTGGGTGGCTGGTCTGTTGGATCACATGCCATCTCACTCTTCCTTCCCTCCTGGCGTCTTCTTCCTTCTAATTTAATAATCACAAGGAATCCTTGAGGCTCACACATGGTCAATTTTTGTTCATTTCGTTCATGATGAATAGACTACATAGGGCAGTGGTTCCTATCTGAAATTACTAATCGAGTGTATTTATCTAGCGTGTTCTCTTCCCTACATATACTCCTAGAAATCATGCAGTGGATGTGGGTGGCTGTATTCATTGATTTAGTGATCCTAATCTTGTCCACATATGGGTATACTTCAGAGATACTGCAGGTTTAGTTCCAGACCATTTCAATAAAGTGAATATCATAATATAGCAAGCCAAATGAATTTTTTGGTTTCCCAGTATAGCCCTTTGTTGTCGTTTTAAGAGTTTCTACAGTATCTTCACCAGTAGTTTCCATCATGAGATGGCATAAGAAGCCCTTTGTTGTCATTTTAAGAGTTTTTACAGTATCTTCACCAGTAGTTTCCATCATGAGATGGCATAAGAAGCAACTCCTCATCTATTCAGATTTTATCATGAGACTGTACCAATACAGTCACATCTCAGACTTCACTTCTAATTCTAGTTCTTTTGCTGTTTCCACCGCATCTGAATTACCTCCTCCACTGAAGTCCCGAACCCCTCAAAGTCATCCAAGATGGTTGGAATCAACTTCTTCCAAACTCCTGTTGGTGTTGATATTTTGGCTTCTTCCCATGAATCAAAAGTATTCTTAATGGACTATAGAACAGTGAGTCCTTCTAGGTTCTCAAAGAACTTTTTCCAGATTGATCAGAAGAATCACTATGTATGGTAGCTATAGCCTTATAAAATATATTTCTTAAATAATAAGACTTGAAAGTCTAAATTACTTTGATCTATGGGCTACAGAATGGATATTGTATTAGCAGCTATGTAAACAACGTTAATCTCATTGTATATCCCCATCAGAGCTCTTGGGTGACCAGGTGCACTGTCTGAGAACAGTAGTATTTTGAAAGAAATCTTTATTTCTGAGCAGTAGGTCTCAAGAGTGGGATTAAAATATTCAACGAAACATGTTGTAAACAGATGTGCTGTCATTCAGGCTTTGTAGTTCCATTTATAGAGTATATTCAACATAATTATTAAAAGCCCTAGAATTTAGAGAATCGTAAATGAGCATTGGCTTCAACTTAAAGTCACCAGCTGCATTAGCCCCTAACAAAGAAGGGGATTTACAGTCAGCTTGTTCTTTGAAGCTTTGAAGCCGGGCATTGACTTCTCCTCTTTAGCTATGAAAATCCTAGATGGCTGCTTCTTTCAATAAAAGGCTATTTGATTTACATTAAAAATACACTTTTTAGGGGCACCTGGGTATCATAGTCTGTTAAGCATCTGACTCTTGCCTTTACCTCAGGTCGTGATCTCAGTCAGGGTCATGGGATTGAGCCTATGTCACCCTCTGTGTTCAGTGTGGAATCTGCTTGAGATTCTCTCTCTCTCCCTCTGCCCCTCTCACTCATGCTTGATCTCTCTCTCTGTCTCTCCCTAAAATAAATAAATAAATCTTAAATATATATATATATATGCTATTTAATATAGCTTCCTTCATTTATTATCTTAACTAGTTATCTTAGCATTAATTATCTTAACTAGATCATTTGGAATAACTGGCTAGGGCTTCTAGATCAACATTTCTTGCACCACCGTGTATTTTTATCTTACGGAGATGGCTTCTCTCCTTAAACCTCATGAAGCAGTCTCTGCTAGCTTCAAATTTTTCTTCCAAAGCTACCCCACCTCTCTCAGTCTTCCTAGAATTGAAGTGAGCTAGACCTTGCTCTGGATTAAGCTTTAAAGGAATGTTGTGGCTGGTTTGATCTTTTATTCAGATGCTAAAACTTTCTCCACATCAGCAGTAAAGATGGTTCCCTTTCTTATCATTCATGTGTTCACTACAGTAGCACTTTTCACTTCCTTCAAGAACTTTGTCTTTGCATTCATAACTTGGCTAACTGGTACCAGAGGTCTAGATTTGGGCCTACTTTGGCTTTCCACATGCCTTCCTCACTAAACTAACCATTTCTTGTTTTTTACTTAAAGTAAGAGATGTGCAATTCTTCCTTTTACCTGGACACTTAGTGGCCATTGTAGGATTGCTAACTGCTCTAATGTCAATATTGTTGTGTCTCAGGGAGTAGGAAGGATTCGAGAGAGGAAGGAAGACAGAGAAAGATGGAGAATGGCCAGTCAATGGAATAGTTAGAACACACACATTTACTGAGTTTTCCCTCTTGTATGGGTTTGGTACCATTACAATAGTAACATTAAAGACCACTGATCACAGATCACCATGACAAATATAATTATAATGAAAAAGTTTGAAATATTGTGAGAATTACTAAACCATGACACAGAGATATGAAGTGAGTAAATGCTGTTAGAAAAAGGGCACAGACAGACATGCTCGACACAGTCTTGCCACAAACCTTCAATTTGAAAAACAGCAGCTATCTGTGAAATCCAATAAGGCAAAGCACAATAAAACAAGGTATGGCTGCAGTTACAACAAATATGGCAATTTTTGTCTAATTATGGTGCAAACATACAAAGTATATGTGGGATGGCATGGAAGAGAAGGATTTGAAGGTCTTGATTCGGGCAGTGAACTTAGGTGATTCCATTATTTGAAGAGGATATACAGTCTGAGAAACAGATCCCTGGGGAAGATCTTGACTTGCCGGCTTGGGTCTCATGATTGCAAATACAGTATGCTATATTCTTTCTGTAATAGGTTAAGTTCCCAGCCTACAGAAGCTGCCTGGCAGTTGTTTCCAGGTGAAACTGACTGAATTTTTATCAGATTGTTTTCCCTCCAACAAAATCACCTCCTCAATATCTGCAGCCAATGCTGAACACACAGACACACACAAGAAATGGAAACCTCATTTAACAGAAACAAAAAATAACCCCAAAACCCCAAGTTTTTGTCCAAATGAAGAGTCATACTTGCCTCCAATTCTTGGTATTCCCTGAATTCTCACTCATTATATTGCTATTGAAAGCTATGCCTTTAAACCCAGCTTGGGTTCCTCAAAATCCTTTCCTCTTGGGACGTCTGGGTGGCTCAGCATTTGAACACCTGCCTTCAGCCCAGGGTCTGATCCTGGAGTCTCCGGATTGAGTCCCACATTGGGCTCCCCACAGGAAGCCTGCTTCTCTGCCTCTCCTTCTGTGTCTCTCATGAATAAATAAAATCTTAAAAAAAAAAAAAAAAACTCCTTTCCTCTTAACTCTCCACCTTTCCAAAGCACCCACAAACACATTGCTAACTTGGTTTTGTCTACAAAACTGTGAACTTGTGAGTCATGAAGCAAGGGGTATTGCATCAGCCAAAGAAGTTTGGACATCACTCCCCTTACAAGCCATGGCAACCATCCTACTACTGGAAATGGCTTTCAGTGTATCTAGAAAATACCATAATGGAGGAAGAACAGATCTTATTTCAGTTTTTAGAGGATATAGCATATTCAAATATGTGATAACCATCAGAATTGCAGTCTTCCCATGTCTACCTGGATCACTCCTGCATGAGGACCCAGTAAACAGACCCATCTTTCCTTTCCCCCTATAACTGCTAATGTCTTTTTACCTTAGTAACTACAATAGGAACTTCACATTAAGGTGAGCAAGGCAGACCAATGGTAGTATGAAGAAAATATTAGCAATTCTTTTTGCTTGTCTATTTTTCCTCTAAATTTGATTGTCTGAGTTGCATATTTATGAAAGTCACCCATCCCGCATCCCCATCTCCTGTCTGATATTTCAGTTTTGTGATGTGTCCTCTGACCACTTAGAGGACAAAACAGAACAGTAAGCAGGCCATAATCAAGGGAGTAGGACTTAAACTGGAATTAGAACACTTGGGTTCTAGATTCCTTTTTCTACTAATCAACTACCACCCCAACTGCAAAGACGCCATCAAAAGGCAGACCAACCTGGTGATCTATGCCTCCTACCTTATATTCACAGCAACATGGCCTTGAAGCTGGCCTGCACCAGCTCTGGTTGGAGAGGCAGGCGAGGAAGCTCCAGGAGAAGCCCAGGCGGCTGGAGAACCAGCGCCGGCCCCATCACCGCCCAGCATCAGAGGCGGACCTGTCAGGGGCTGCTTGCTCTGGGAAAGCCCTGTCATGCGCCTTTCACCTGGGGAAGCCAGAGCTCAGCCTCCCTGATGGGTATCAGCTGGCCACTGATGGAGCCACCTCCACTGTGCGGGTTCCTAGAGAGTCACTCTCTCCATTAGCTGGTCAAGTCCTTCTAAGAGTGGGCGGCTATCTCATCAACTTGTGTTGGATGGGGGCCCTGGAAGCCAGTGAGGCAGAGTACCAATGACACACCCAGCATGGTCCATGGCTGTAAGAACTCAGCTGTCTACCCTCCACATGGCCACTGGGTGACTCCCCCCATCACCATGCTGGGCATGCATTTTGCAATATTGTCCTTGCAAAACATTGGCTTAAGATTTTCTTTCTTCCAATTTTACCATTCCTTTCAATAAAAGAATATAGTTCCTCAATTAAAAAAAAAACAGAAACAAAACAGAATAAGAAAATGGAGCAAGCTTATTAATCTTTCTGTGTCTCAGATTCATTCGTGAAAATGATAAAATCTGCTTTAACTTCTTCATAAGATTGTGTGAAAATCCAATTTCACAATGTATTGGCAATTTAATCTAATTATTCATACCTACCTCATTATATAAAGAATCTAGAGACAGTTTGGTATATAAAAATAATTTAGAAATCTATAAAGTAGAGATTTAAAGTCTAATTTAGGCAGCATGATTATAACTTGTATTATTTTAGTTTAGCAGTCTCTGAATTGAATACAAAGATAAGTTCGATTAATTGTTAATACTTACGATATGTAAAGTAAGTTGTAAAATAAGAAAGAATATGGAATGACCTAGCTAGGGATATGATCCACTTTGGAACCGGTAAGAATGAAGAAAAATGCTACAAGTGGTTCCATATTCTGAAACAAGTACACAGTTCTGGTATGAGGAGAGGGACCTTAGCAGTGCAGCTGTTTCCCCAAAGGGAGGGAAAACTTTGATTCAACCTTTCTCCTACCGACTTCCCTTCAATTGCTTTCCAAAAAGTTTTGAAATATCTGTCTTCTGAATTTCGTGTTTGTTCAGTATTCTCATGTAATTTCTTTTGCATCTACTAACATGATATTCTAAATGGAATATAAACTTAAAGCATTTCTCTCAGTGACCCTAATAACCCTACTTGCTAGGGAGTACATGAACATATTCTTTCTAGAAGCCCAGTCTTCATCTTGTTACGTTCACTTCCATTTAACTCAGTTGAGCCACAGAATATTGAAGCCAAAAGCTACCTTAAGGCAACATTGAGTCCCCACTCCCTCATTTCACAGATGAGGAAGAAAGGACCCTTAGACTAGTGGTTTAAATCACATAGCTACCTATGACACAGCTCATACTAGATCTAGGGGACCCAACACTCCCATGACAGCCTTCTCTTTACCATGCCATGTCACTCCCTCTGGAGTTCACACCTTTACCTAGGAAGCTAACATGTTAGAGCTAAATCAAAGGCCCTCATTGTGAGGCAGAAAGTCCAGGAAAAAAGTGCAGAAGGTACAGAAAAAATTTAGATGGGACCAGACAATATGCATTTGAGTCTTGAGCCTGATTTACTTAACACTGACCTGAGGCATGTGGCATGACCTCAGTGAGCCCCGACTTAATCTTTTATGGAATAGGGACCAAAAACACCTACATTTGAGGACCCATGGTGTGAAAGAAAATGGCTAACTCTTCCCAGAATAGAGTAGGAAAATAATAAACATATCTTCTCTCCGTTCCTTATTTCTCACACTGTTCAATCTTTCTTCTAGTAATATTTTCCACTAATTAATATTTCTTTCCCTTGCATCTGTAGAATTAGGTTCTTGGATCTTCCTTTTTGCCACCATGACTGCCTTTTTTTCCACCCCCAATGATAGTTTTCAGTTTTCCCTTTCAGACCTACTGTCTCACCATGAGGGAGCCCAAGACCCCCTTCCCTTCCTCCTCTACAACTTCCTTTACAAGCTCCTTTCAGGGAGTGGGGATTTCTTACAGTGAAAAGTGATGCCAGCAGTACCCATCTCCCTCACAATACCCTCTCAACAGTGCTCCCAATATTCTGTTAGTGACCGGTAGCCATTATCCAGGCATTGGGAAAAATGGTAATGACATCGTCCCATCCTCTACTAAATGCCTCAACAGTGTGAATATTAAATTTCAGAGTTTTTATTCGATTCTTGTTTCATCCACTGTATGCTCAGTTTTAAGAAGCCTTCACGACATACCTGTTGCCTCAGAAAAATACGTGACACTTGTCTGAATTCCACTTTGACCTTCCACCAGTGTTGAAATGGCAAGTTTGAAAGAACAAGTAGAAATAAAGAATATTCTTAAGAGAGCCAGAGAATCATTCACTTGAACATTTCTCCATTATTTTGCAATTCTAAGAAGTCGCCAACATCATTGCAAGATTTGGCTTGTGTACACCTGGAAAATATGAGACTCGAATATTTCATGTTGACACTCAGGCTTCTCTTCCCCTGGGGGTGGGGAGAGAGGCTGAACTGCATGTGTTAATCCTGTCGCTGGACTGTAACTCAGCATATGCCACAGGGGCTTCCTGGTGGCCTCTCAGTCTTTGGATATTTACCCCCTACCTTTTCATGCAAAATGAGTTTATTTAGCTGTTCATATATTGGAACAAAATACTGTTCAGGGTCAGCTTTAGCCCCAGGTAAAGAAGGCAGATGTTTATAGGGTTTGATTTTTTTTTTTTTCAAGTCCAAAAGCCTCCTACAGAAAATATTTTTTTTCTAATAGCTCTAATATGAAATTCCCATGTTAGTCACTTCTGTGGAATGAAGCAGTGAGGAAAAAAAAGTTATCTGATAAAATATACAATCTGTCTTAAAGCCATGGCACATAAAGCCCCTTTTACTTACTGATTAAACTAGATAATTAGTCACTTAAAAGGACTTAACAGAAGAAAACTGTGATAAGAAAAAGGAGGAAAAACAAGACTTGGAGCATGTCTAAACTTGGAATGGCAACCCTCTCTAAACAGTTGAAGGAGATGATAGAAAGGAGATATCCCCAGACACAAATCCCATGATTTTAAAGTGATTGCTTAGGACCAACCCCGATGCTATACACCCATACTTCCACCTGTCCATTTACCCATCCATCCATCCATCCATCCATCCATCCATCCATCTATTTAATAAATGCAAAGTAACTTTGAATGAAGCACTTTGATGCCATATTAAGACACAGAAATGAAGAGTCTTAAGTCTTTACTCTTAAAAAACTTACAAGGAAATAAGAGCATCTAGGTAAAATTTATAGGTCAGAGTCTTAGATGCTGTCATAGCTGTCAGCCGATGAACTGACATTTGTTATCTTGTGACAGACACCATTCTATCAATGAATTATTCATTTACTCCTTCCACCAAAGCTCTCGGGTGGACACTATTACCAAGTCCATTTTACAGATGAGAAAATGGTGATAGACCTTAAGTAACTCACCCAGATCCTACAAATCAGTTAGAACAGGATTAGGATTTGAGTTCCCATTATCGAACTGCAAAACCCATTTCTTAACTCTGTGCTGTATAGCTCTCAGTCCACAGGGGTCCAAACAAGACCAAATAAAATCTTGCAGAACTAAATATGAAAAATATTACACAGATTCTAATGTTCTTCTCTCCTTGAATTTTTAGCTAGTCAGCAAGGAAATACAGTTCTTCCGCTGAAATTGGGAAGAATATATGGTTATTATAGTCATTGCTTCGTCCCTAGAGCCTCAGGATAAACATGACTGGTTGCAAGCCTAAACACCAAGGTTATTCACTGGCAAACTGTATCCTCCAGGATTAGGAAGGGGTGAGTAGGACACCTTCGAGCTGTTATGATTTGGCCATTTTCACTGTGAGTAGAGATAGGCATTTGGGCATTTCTTAAGCTCACAAAAGATAGATGATTTGAAAAAAAAAAAATGGTTAGGGAGGCCAGTGAAGATTTGTGAACAAGACAAATTTTGTCAGGGTATAGGGAGGAGACCTAGAAGACTGAGGCATCTAATTTGATACACTTATAAGCCACAAACATGTCTGAATGACCAAGCGCCAGCCACCGCCACAAAATAACCAGGATAGGTCTGGAGTCAGCAGGGAAGAGCTGGGAAGGAGGCCAGGCCAATAATGAAAGGGGGCATTAAGGTACACATTAAACTCTCCAAAGGGGGAAAAAAAATAAGCAAAATTTCCAAGACATCCCTAACAAAAAGTCGAAGTATTAACATTTTTTGCTAAAGTAGCAAAAATGACAAATTTGCTGGTTTCACTCAGTATATTATATTGCCTTCTTCCCAACACCCGCCCCCCCCCCTTGAAATGGGGAGGTGGTAAACCTTCGCTGAGCAAGAGTGAGGATGTAAGGGACTCTTCAAAAGTGGTACATCAACCAATTACCAGGAGTTTGAAGGGAGCAGTTTTATTTTTCTGGCATTAAGAAATCAGCATGTCTGGAGCTGGCATCCAATGGCTTCAGGCCCACTCCCTGAGCGATGTGGGATTCCAGATGGGAGAGAAGCTGTCTTATTTCAAGGAGTTAAAGCTGCCACTGGAACTCAGGGCACTTGATTGAAATTTCAGACATCTGATTTTGTCAGAGTTCGGATCCCTTCCCTTTGAAATGCCCTGCCTCAGTGACCGCTTTAACCCATTGCCAATCTCGCCGGCAAGCGTGCCTCCCTGTGATTGGGAAAATTCGTGAACAGTCACTGGCTAATAGAATTAAACCCAAACGCTCCCAATTTCAGTATGAAGAAAAAGCCACTGCCCTGATTTTTTCCCCTTGACGACACAAAAGTCTTGCCATCCCCGAACTGTTTAATTATTGAAATGAACTGTAACAGGACACCGGGTGGGGGCAGAGGTCACCGAGCTGTTCTGGGAGTCAGAAGTGGGGCAGGGGCGGTCGCAGAGGCGGCCAAGGCCTTGGGCCGCAGCCTCCAACCCACACACTTTTTCTCAGGCAGCCAGGCCCTGATAGGTAGGGTGATAGCAGGACCGACTTGCAAGGGCTCCAAAGGCCCAACGGTGCTCGCTTGTTTAAAGACAAGCCAAAATATGCTCGGGTGACCACCAGGACATTGCGATTCCCATGCCCTGCCACATTCCTCTTTTCAGATCCCAGGCATTTTTTTTTTTTTTTTTTTTGTCTCCCTACGTGCAGTCCAGGATGTAGACAAAACGAATTCCAAGTGACCTATGTGGGGGTGGAATTTTTTTAGAAACAAACAGCAAATTAAAAGGGGGGAAAAAAAAATCCTGTTCTCACTTCTTTTTTTTTTTTTTTTTTTTTTTTTTCTGGAAGGGAGTGTATATGTTTATTTTCTCAGAGACGCTTTCTGGCAGCAACAACACAATGCAGTTCTAGGAAAGTATCTTCTTTTCCCCCCAATTCTAAAAGACTACATAGCAGTCCTCTATTTTGTTCCGCTTCCCTTTGCCTCCCAGACCTAAGTGAAACTATGACAATTATTTTAAGTAGAGATGTCCAATTTACTAGGACTCCAGAATAACATTTCCTGGAAAGGTAGGGATTTATTTTTTCTAATATGTCAATGGTATTTAAACTATTACCAAAGATGAGGGGGAAAAATAGCTGGAAAAGATTTGCTAGAAATGTTATTTCTAGGTAAAGCAGAGTAAACGTGTGATTTTTCAAATATGGTAGCATTTAATATTCAAGAGTATTACTAACCAAGAAAAGTTATAAAAAGAAGTATATTAAGTGGCTTGATAAAAAGATGAAGTCTAAACATTTTGTGTGCTCCAGAGTACAAATAGAACTTTTCTTTCTTTTTTTCTTTTTTAAGATTTATTTATTTGTGAGAGACAGAGAGAGAGAGAGAGAGAGAGAGAGAGGCAGAGACACAGGCAGAGGGAGAAGCAGGCTCCATGCAGGGAGCCCGATGCGGAACTTGATCCCGGGTCCCAGGATCACACCCTGAGCCGAAGGCAGATGCTCAACCACTGCGCTACCCAGGTGTCCCTAGAATTTTTCTTTTAAAGAAAAAATAGTATCAGAAGCAACAGGTTGTCTCATAGTACTGGATATGGGCTTAAATAGACTTGTTCTCAATCTTCATAGTCTACACCATTCTCTGGGATGCCTTCCAATCCCCAGTGCATTCCTAGGACCAACGGAATCTGTTATTTCTCTCACCTTATTAAAACCTGTCCTAAAACCTATTAAAAATGATGAAGTCTTAAAGGGGCTTGGCAATCTCTTCATTATAGAACTTGGATACGTGGCTTCTTTTGAAGACCACCAAAGGTCATGGGTGCACTAGATATGACTGTGGACCATACCATTTTTAGCCAAACTGAACACCCCACCAATTAACGATTGCTCTGGGACAAGAAGCCTAAGCCAGAACTTTCCCGGGTAAATGGGACCCCTTACATATTTATCTAGATACTGATTGTAAAGAAACTCCTGTTTAGATGTACATGAGATGGCAGGATCCTCTCAGTCTCCTAACCAGACCACCCCTCTTTTTTTCTTTCACTTACTGCCCCATCTCTTAAGCTGAACCCCTGGACCAATTCTGTAGCTTCCTAAGGTCTCAACTCAACCGTTGCCATCTCCAGATAGCATCCAGTCCTTCTAGATTGATTTGCTGCAGTCAGGTGAGACTCTGGTATCTCCAGGCCAGCGTCCTGGAGTGAGAGCTCTCTGCCATCACGCAGACCCTCTGTCCCAGGCCAGCTGCCTGGCGGCCAAGAGTCCACATTCTAGAAAAGTTTCATGGATTACGTACGTGTGGTTCCACGGGTGAAATACGTAGGATGTGTCAAATGCAGTAGGACTCTATCATGAGCTGACTTAGTAGTGCACAAACGTAGTACCACGGGAAGAAGTCCTATTCACTGTAATATTATAGTGCAGAGAAGAGAAAAAAAAAAAAAAAGACCTGGCAGGATCATGATGAATTTAGTTGTAGCTGTCTCCAGGTACAAAAAGGATTAAAAAAATCCTTAGCAGTTCCTTTGGATAAGTTTTGTGAAAATGTAAAGAATGGCTAGCAGTGCTTTTCTTTTCTTTTTTTTTTTAATTTTTATTTATTTATGATAGTCACAGAGAGAGAGAGAGAAAGAGAGAGAGAGAGAGAGGCAGAGACACAGGCAGAGGGAGAAGCAGGCTCCATGCACCGGGAGCCCGATGTGGGATTCGATCCCGGGTCTCCAGGATCGCGCCCTGGGCCAAAGGCAGGCGCCAAACCGCTGCACCACCCAGGGATCCCTAGCAGTGCTTTTCAAACTTTAGTGTTTCTAAGAATCGCCTGGGATCATCTGAAATGGTTCCCAGGGTCCATCGTTCCACAAATGTGATTAGATCAGGAAGTGTGTGTAACAAGCCCATCAGGTGATTTGGGTCCATGCAGCCAAAAACACTGGGAAAAAGGCTTAATTTTTGTCAGTAGTCCTCTGGCCAACACACAGGATGCTGGGGTCCTCTAGGAAGCTTCTGGATGCCCACAAGTCCTCATGCATTAGGAGGGACGTGCGGACCTACCTGTGACTGGAAAAGGGACTTCTCATTCCTCTAACAGTGGTAAGGTGTGTGCCCTGGGAAAACAGACCACTTTTGGCACAGACTTGAAATTAAGGACTGAGATCAATCTCCAGAGAAATAAGGGTAACTATAGCCTACACCCCAATCAAGGAGAAACTGCGACTCCCTTTATAGTCACGCCTTGGCAAGCAAAAGTCAAAATGTGGCCCAGCCACCTCAGCAATGGGCCGGAACAGCCTACAGAAAATAAGGATGGAAATTGCTGGTAGGGAAACATCTGAATTTTTCAAACAAGGTGAATTTTCCTCTTGGTTGTCTAATTTAACATTCCAATCTGAGAAGAAATCCGGAGACTGAGAACTGTACTTAATCCATTCTTTAAATAGCATTACAGCCTTTTTCATTTCTCTCCACACCGCATTTTGTTGTTTTTGTCTCAGAGGCTTTAACACAGGGCCAGGACTTACACTGGGAGGCCTGCGGATTACAGGAAATAATGACCTGTATATATTTAGTTGTTCAAAGGAAATTAGAGTAGCCTGATTTTTATTATTCCCCGTTGCCCCCCATTCTCTGGTGTAATAACTTGCCCTGTTCTCTAATTTACTTTTACATCATCGGAAATGTATACCATTTAGCCCAGATCCTCCCATGACCAATCAGGACCTGCTGCTAGCTAGGTTAACAAAACCTTCCACAGAATGGGAAGCCTTCCTAATGCAGGCCAGCCAAAGACACGGGGGAGCTGATCTTTCCAGAAGGCGTGTGACCTGGAGAAATTGGCCAACGTCTTCCCTCAGGTAGCCGGTGAACACTGTGGGAGCCGGGGCCACTGAAGGAGGCCGCCAACCTCTTCAGGACTGGTGTCAGTTCAGATTAACCTTCTCCTGCAAAAATGTGGAGGCAATTTCCTTCTATTTAATTTTTTAATTGTTCCTCTATCGGTGTATTTCCAGGGGTGCTGCTTCCCTGTCCTGCCTGTCCCTCCCACCCCGTCTCTTACCACCAAGCTCGTTAGTCTACTTTAGGTTAATATCCCAAATCCAGATTCATCTGCTTATATTTTTTAATTTAGAGGAAAAAGCTTATCTGTTTGGGTTTTTTTTAAAGGATCACGGTGAGATGTTTAGATTATGATTTCATTGAGATTTTCTAGTTCTGTGGCACATACCACCTGAATGTACCAGAATACTGGGGTTGTGGGGGGTGGAGGGGGAGGCACAACTAAAAATACATCTTTATTGGAGACGAATATCACTAGGTCTTCAGAACATTTGCAACTTATCGGCTTTGCTTGTCATTTCCACTCCATATATGGTTTAAGGACTCTTCGAATGAAACCAACATTTGAAAGGTAGGCAAAACTGAGTTTTGTTAGATTCAGTGGACTTCTTGTGATGATTAATGAAGGTTTGTGGATTCCCTAAATTTCATTACAATAGGGTGAGCTGCGTGCCCTTTAACTGGCAGGATTTGGCAGGATAAAAATGAAGAGAAGTAGTAAGTAGTTTTAATAATCACAACTTCTGAAATTCACTCCAACATGATCATATTTTAAGAGCTCAATAAATTTGGCCTTTATAAACTTTTCTTCATCCCTCCCCAAGCATTTCTTTTCAGTCTGGGCAGTTGCCTCATTATTAAATAGGTTTCTCTATTCCAAACCAAACTCAAATGAACTAGTATTCATTTGACTTTAATTTCCTTCAGTCTCCTGTATTGTAAGATTAATTATTGGTTTTGTGCTGTCTCCTTCCTGGCCCTTCTGAAACAGCAGCAATCTGCCTCGCTCCCTACTTAAAATTTCTCACAAAGGATATTTCTCCTTTTTGAATACTCTCTCCAGTGTGATACCTCTGGATGTTCCTCGCATCTTTCTAAATCTTAACTGAATCCTCTCAACTCTCCTAATTTAACACAGTTTTCAAAATGGTTGCTTCTTTATAGTAACGCTCAAAACTGAACCATAGTTTTGTTACTGGAGCTTAGGCAGTCTCTCTCACCAAGTTGGCCGCCTTGCTCTAAATCCTGATCCTAGGTGACTTGGTAACTTGGCTGGGCCTGTCTTCAGAGGTCACGAGATGCTTTTGAAATACTCTGGCTCACTAACCCTCCGGGGACCTTAAAGCCTCAGGAAAATTTGGGATATGAATAGTTTATACCTCAGTGTGTATTTAAATCAGCTAAGTGTTTGTCCTTTCCAGAGAGTTCACCAGGTGGCTGGCCATAGGGCTGCGGGTGAGGGAGGTGGATAGGGAATAATGTAATGGAGTGGAAGAGAGAAATACTGATTGTTTTCTCTGTGGTGACAAAAAAATTCCACTGCCAAGCTTCAATTAAAAAAATATTCATTCCAATTGATTATATTCATTCCAAAATGATTTCATAGGGAATCATGAAAATAAATACTAGTAACGGGATAGACACATAGATCATATATGGAATTACTTCTCTTAAGATAGAAATTTGGGTTTTGTTCTGTGTTTCTCTCTCTCCCTTTTTTTTTTTTTTTGAAGGTTTATTTATGGAATTTCAATTATTCCATTTATCTGTATGTTTGTCCTTATGGCAGCACCAAACTAGCTTGACTATTGCAGTCAAAAACTGCAACTTATTTATAATAAGTTTTTAAAACAGGGATTGTGAGTCCTTCAACTTTGTTCTTCTTTTCCAAGATTATTTTGACTATTATTTTGACTATTTTGAACATTTTGACTAAATGAATGTTAGGACAGCTTGTCAAGTTCTGCAGAAAAACCAACTCAGATTTTGACAAAGATTGTGTAGAATGTATAGATCAACTTGGGAAATACTGTCATTTTAACAATATTAAATATTTTGACCTGTAAACATCAGACATCTTCCCATTAATTTAAATCATTTTAATTTCTTTCAACAAGTTTTTTTTTTTAGTTTTAAGAGTATAAATTTTGTACTTTGTTTGCTAAATTTATACCTAAATATTTTATGATTTTTCATGGAATTTTCTTAATTTTGTTTTCAGATTGTTCATTGCTAATGTATATAGCTATAATTGAATTTTGTATTTTGATCTTGTACTTTGTCCCTTTGCTGAACTCATTAATTGTCTCTAAATTATTTTAGTGGATTCTTCAAGATTTTCTATATATAAGACCATGACTGCTGCAAATACAGAAAGTTTTAAGTTTTCTTCTTCATTCACTTGTCCTTTATTTCTTTTTCTTGCCTAATTCTATATATATTTTCTATATATATATTTCTATATATAAGACCATGACTGCTGCAAATACAGAAAGTTTTAAGTTTTCTTCTTCATTCACTTGTCCTTTATTTCTTTTTCTTGCCTAATTACCCTGGTTAGAACCTCCAGGAAAGTGTTCAATGTACATGGCAAGAGTAACATCTTTGTCATTATCTTAGGAGAACATTCAGTCTTTCATCCTTAAGTATGATGGTGACTAATGGGTTTTTTCATAGATGTTGAGGAAAATCCCTTCAATCCCCAGTTTATTTTATCATGGCAATATGTTGAGTTTGTCAAATGCTTTTTCTGCATCTGTTGAGATGACCATGTAGTTTTGTCCTTTAGTCTATTGGCATTATGTATTCTATTAGTTGATTTTTCAGAAGTTAAACCATCCTTGTATTACTGGGATAAATCTCACTTGTTTGCAGTATATAATCCTTTCTATATGTTGCTGGATGGCTTGCTAGAATTTTATTGAGGAGTTTTGCTTCTATAAGAAACATTGTGTTTGTTCTGTAGTTACTTGTGATGTCTTTGTCTGGTTTTCATACCAAGGTAATACTAGCCTTTGAGAATGAGTTGGGAAGTATTCTCTCCTATTGAAGAGTTCATCAAAAATCGGCACTAATTCTTATAAATGGTAGAATTCATTAGTAAAGTCATCTAGGTTTGAGTTTTTCTTTGTAGGAGGGTTTTCAGTTTTTGAGTCGGTCTCTTACTATATGTTGCCCTGAGTATGTTTGCAATTCTAAAAGTGGAGACATTTTTTTCTTATTTGTAAAAGCCAAAACTCACCAAAAAATTATCTTTGGTGTCATGATAAGGGAGGAGAATAAAAAAAATTTCTCGGGCAGCCTGGATGGCTTAGTGGTTTAGCGCCCGCCTTCAGCCCAGGGTGTGATCCTGGAGACCCAGAATCAAGTCCCACGTCGGGCTCCCTGCATGGAGCCTGCTTCTCCCTCTGCCTGTGTCTCTGCATCTCTCTCTCTCTCTTTGTGTGTCTCTCATGAATAAATAAAATCTTAAAAAAAAAAAATTTCTCCAAATGCAGCAGTAAGTAAGGAAGAAAGACTTCCCTTAGCTGGGGAGAGAATAGGTGTACTGGACTCAGTTTGTGGAGGGGCCAACACATTATATAACAGGGATGTGACCAACTAAAGGTACTGGACATGGATTTTGGATTTCCAGAATCTCCAACTTTCTCCTGCCTCTAGAGGCCCTGGGAGCTGTAGAGTCACTAGACCTACGGACCCCAGTACAAGCTAATACAAACGGAGTCTCAGTAATACATAATATGAATTTCTGACTACTGCCTGAAAGAATTCCCCAACATTTTAACTTTACCTAGAACCCATGATAGAACAGCAGCTTCGTTGGATTTGAATTGATTTAAAGATAATAAACATCTTAGTTTGCTGACTAAATTTTGTAGGAAGTCATTGACATTCTATATCTTCATAGTTCTCCACAGTAGACCAGCCATGCCTGACCAGTCCTTCAGCAAAGCTGAACTATCTAGAAATTCTTCTAGGGTGTTAAACCCTTTCAGTCTAATATAGAGATAATGCTCCCTGATTCTGGAGCCAGAGTGCCTGTAATTAATGCCTGGCTCAGCTACTTAGTAGTTATGTGAACCTAGGCAATTTGCTTAATTTCTCTGTATCTCAGTTTCTTTTCTTTTTTCTTCTTCTTTCTTTTTTTTGTATCTCAGTTTCTTAATTTTTAAAATAAAGATATAATACCTAATGTAGTACCTGCCATGAAGAGTCATATGACAGTTGTCATTTATTCCTTATCTACAAATAAAATTGTTTTTGTTATCAAAAATTACTTGCTGAAGAACTAAATTCTGTGCCTGAATATGCGAGGCTTGGTACTGATCTTTTAAATCCAGTATGTCAAATCCCTGTCAGAACCTGCAGGGTAAATAATGACACCCATTTTACAAACGAGGAAATGGGTGAAGAAAGATTGGGTGATCTCTCACTCCAGTTCACTCAGCTAATACATGGTAGGTCTAGCACACAGATTTAGTCTGAGTCTTTAGTCCATGCTGCTGCTTATCCTTCAAGCTCCTGCCAAAGTAATTTTGCTATAGTGCGGCTTTGATTATAACACACTCAGCTCAATGGGTCCTTATTGCCCATAAAATAAAGCCTAAACTCTTAGCTTTAAAATTCAAAGCCTGCTATAATCTAGCCCAAATCTCCATTTCCAGCCTCTCTCCTCATTGATCCTTCTCACATCCACTACACTCCAATCAAAACATATAACTTTTCATTTGCAAGTATGTCATATACTTCCCTGCAAGGATGCCTTTACACATGTCTTGTGTCCCTTCTACTAGAATATTCTTCTATCCAGTGCCACCTCTACCATAAGTGCTTTGAATCTCAGATAGATATAAAATCCCCTGCTCTGTTCTCCCACAGTAGTTCACCTCATTCTGCTAAATGTAAAATAAACGCCAGTGCTTCTGGCTTGGTGAATACTTAGAGGTTTTGGGAGGATCTGCGTGCCCTTCTGTATTACCCACACAAGAAGGTAGCTCTGACAAGGGGCCCATAAGGATAAAGAGATATCTTGCTACTTTTCTGCCCAATAATCCAGTAAGTTGGAGGGAGGACACCTATCCCTGGATACCACCAGTATAGCCACATAGGGCTTTAGGTCAATCTTGCTCATTTCATGGGCTTATATTAAGATGATGGGAGGCAAGGGCTTTAAATAGATCAGGGAAATCACTATATTAATGTCAACTGCATGGCCAAGTGATTAGAAAAACACTACAATCTTTTTCAGGGGTCCAAGAGGTTATATGGCCCATGAATTTATTTTGGACACAAGACACTTTTTTGATCAAAAAGTCTGCAAATATGAGACCATGGATGTGGCCAAAAGGCTTCAGGATTATGCTTCTGTAACTTGACCGTAGATTTCCTTTCTCCTAACTCAATCCCCCAGCTAATGGCTGAATAGTGGATGACTCAGGATTAGACTTCACTTCTTGGATGCATCGCCTACACCTGACTGCAGCAGTCATGAAAGGGAGAGAGGGGCTAGGAGAAGTGATGATTAAAGTCCCCACCCTAATTTTCCAAGTATTGTTCTATCTTCAACTTTGACATTATTCTGATGTTTGATAGAGTGATTTCAGCACTTGCCCAAAGCCTAAAAATGTGCAGGTACCTGACATATAATAGGCGCTCAATACACAGGAAGGAAGGAAGGAAGGAAGGAAGGAAGGAAGGAAGGAAGGAAGGAAGAAGGAAAGAAAAAAAAGAAAGAAAGAAAGAAAGAAAGAAAGAAAGAAAGAAAGAAAGAAAGAAAGAAAGAAAGAAAGAAAGAAAGAAAGAAAGAAAGAAAGAAAGAAAGGGAAAATAAGAAAGAAAGAAGAAGAAAGAAAAGGAGAAAAGCTAAAATAACAAAACAATAAAATAACCATACATGAGTCCTAACCACACCTGCTGAATGAGGCTTAGTAATCCGTGCATTTAACAAGCACCCTCTGGGTGAGTGTTACCAGGCAAGTTTGGGTCATACTACCTTGGGTCACGCTACCTTAGGACAGAGATTTCCAAAATTAGCTCATTACCAGAATCACCTGGAGGGTTTGTAAGACTCACAGATTTCTGGGCCTTCATATGGACTTTGTGAATTAGGGTCTAAATAGAGGAATCTGTGTTTCCAAAACAGCTCCTCAGATGGTTCTAGATATGTGACTCAATGTAGTAGAATATGTTGAGTTACATTTGCTCACACATGGAACTGAGTTCAGATTTAATGGGTAATGAGATCAGCTTTGTTCTTAAAAAAAAAAAAATCTCTGTGGTTTGGGTAACACTGGTGGATGCATTTGTCAAAACTCATGAAATGGTACACTTAAGATGTGTGCATTTCATTGTATGTAATTTTTTTCATAAAAATATGTGGACAGGTAACTAGACATACTAGGTATGAATTCTAGAAATGCTATGCATGCTGAAGTCTAAAGGTGTAGTGTACTGATGACTAGGATGTACTCTGAAACTCATCAAAAAGGAAGGTGGCTACGGATCCCTGGGTGGCTCAACGGTTTAGCACCTGCCTTCGGCCCAGGGTGATCCCACGGTCCCAGGATCAAGTCCCACATAGAGCTCCCTGCATGGAGCCTGCTTCTCCCTCTGTCTGTGTCTCTGCCTCTCTCTCCCTCCCTCTCTCTCTGTGTCTCTCATGAATGAATGAATGAATAAATAAATAAATAAATATCTAAAAAAAGGAAGGTGGATAGATGGATAAACAGATATGTGATAAAGCAGTCAGAGCATCATTGTAGAATCTAAATCTACAGATGTTCACTGCATAGTCCTTGCAACTTATTTTTAAGTCTGAAAATTTTTATACTAAAGTGTTGAGGACACAAAAAAGAAAAGAGAATAAATGCCAGCGAGAGGGGACATTGAAAGTATATAAAGGGAAGCAAGTTTGACAGAAAAGCTTAGAACTAGCTGAGCAGATAAGCCTCTCTGGGCTCACCTAAAGTAGACAAGTATGGGAAAAATCAAGAGCAATGAGGAGAAAAGTGGTAATGGAGAGGAGAAATCCATTGCACTGAAGGAGGAAACATTTTTTTTTCATTTTTGCATTCTTTAGAAGTAGAAATTATTAGGTGAGGTGAAGAATATTGTCAGATAAGAATTTTGGCAACATAAAATATTTGGCTTCCATATGAAATTACTGGCCTGGTATGTTTCATACATTATTTCTGAATGTTAATTTAGTTTTATTCAGATATTTTTTTTTGTGAGAGTACCTATCCAGAATTGAAGATATCCCTGGGAATTATGAGGGAGGGAAGTGGCCAGCAATAGTCATATTCCATTTAATTAATTACTTGAATAGAGTCATGTCATAATATACTGATACTGATTTATGTCATCAAGTGTAAATACATTTTATTTCCATGTTAGCCTAAAAAGTACTAGAGCATGGAGAATAAAATGTCTTATTCAAAGTGTCTAACTTAGTGCCTTACATATATTTACACAGGGTTCAGAATTCATTGATACTGTGTCTTCAACGTAGAAGATTCAGAGCCTAGTTTACATTTGCCTACTAGTGGTAAGTTAGGCAGGGGGAAGGGCATTGAGTATATGTCCAAAAAAGGGAAGGCATAGCATGTCTTGACCAGAGTTGAGTATGGCCTCAAAATCTTATGGGCCATGATGGGAACAGCTTTAGGCAGCGTTTCTCAAACTTTGGTACTATTTACATTCAAGTTAATTCTTTGTCATGTGGACCAGTCCTGTACTTTGTAGGATATTTAGCAGCATCCTTGGCCTCTACTCATTAGACGCCGGTAGCTTTCCTCTAGTTACGACAATCAAAAATATCCCCAGACATTGCCAACAGATTCCATTCCTGGTGGGCCAGAAATCACACCCAGTTGAGAACCGCTGGCTTAACGCAATGAGCCAAGACAAGGCATCTTGGGAGATCTGAACTCCCAAATTCATATAAACCACCCAGAAGAAATGTTACTTTGAAGGAGTTTCCCAAAGAAGGAAAATCCAGGTACCGAAACAAAACAAAGCAAACAAAGAAACAAACAAACAAACAAACAAAAAAACCCAACCGGTTGGGGGTAAAGTTTTGAAGAGAATGATAGGAAGTGAAGCCCAGAGCAATTCCTTCACCCAACTAGCTACAAGTCTGTTTCTGCAGGACTTAGGAGCTCACGATAATAGAAATCCTGGCTGAGGTTAATGGTAGGAAAAACAAGTTTGCCCGTAGAGTACAGCTACACATGTTCATGATATAGGCTTAGCCCTGGGGTCCAAGGTGCAGTGGAACCTGCTAAGAGATCGTCATAATGTAGCATCAGAGAAGCAGGGATGGATGAGGTGGGATCTAAGCTAATGGTTCTCAGATTCTGAGCCAGAACATCATTCCTCTCTAGGTGTGAGAAGTACAGGTTCACACAAAAGCAAAGTCTGGTCCTCGTTGCTGTGTAAAGATAGGGGCCTGAATGGTGACTAAGGAAAAGCCAAGATCTAGGAACTCTGGCATCTGGAGAAGAATTTGATCTGAGATTTTATATGACTGAAGACTCTTCAGGGTTCAAGGGGCAAGCTAGATTCTGGACTCAACTTTGGAGCCCAGAGGTAAGCAGGAGACACCATGTCATGGGTGAGATAAGCTGCAGTGGTGATTCAGACTGGGCGGGATCACCCCTAGTGCTGTAGCAGTGCACCCCTACACAATCCTACTAACCCCATAGAGTGAGTCAGGAGAGGTTAATACTCCCTGTCTGCCCCAAGAATCATGCATTGGAAGTTTTTGCAATGACCTGGCTAAAACACCCAAGACATACCATGGGATGGGAATAAAAGTACACAAAACTGCATATATAGTGCGATCTTACTTTTGTACTGAAGGGGAGAAAAATGTAATCATAGCTAACTGGATGTAAATCTCAACATCTAGGAAACCTCATGGAAGGGGAGAGTGGAGCTTTGCTTTAAGATGTGGGATGACAGGGGATTATGTTTATTTTTATTTCTTTCTTTGTACTTTTCTTTATCTTCCATGTTTGGAATAAGGAGTAGGAAATATTTTTATAATCATTTTTTAGGTGTCTTAAAAAAATGAACTTCCTGTCTCAAACCAGGATTGGTCTAGGAATTAGGAACAGCTGATTTCCTAAGTAGGACAAATACCAGGTCTTGTGAAAAAGCTTGGGAAGACACAGCTTGAGGAAAGAGTGGGAAATGTGGAAAATATGGTTTGCTCAATGGAAATGAACACACTCCTACATAAACTTAGCAAGAATTCAGCATGTGTCATCAGAGCACTTTCTTCTTAACAGACAACGATTTTATAGTTTTGTAATAGGAAGCAGCATGTTTTCTTTCCTTCCCCCGCCCCCACCTCACCACCAACTGCTCTCTGGGAAAAATAAATAAATAAATCCTCAACTCTTTGGCCACATGTAACTGTATATTAGACTATGGAGTGTAGGGTGTGTTTGGAATGATGGATGGTTTGACAATATAGCACAATCAGACAAGACCAGCCATCAATCACTTTAAATCAATGATAGACCTTGGGTGTGTTTTGTGCCATTTTCATTCATTCTAGTGCCCAGAGAGTTGCAGGGAGCAACCTCGTGACCTCACATGAGCAAAGAAAATGGCTTTTAAAGTTGTTTCCAGGCTCTATTCATCACTCATTCCTGGGTGAGATGCCAGGAAATAACTTTCATGGTTTTTCTTCTATTTTTTTTTTTAACTCATCTTTCTCACCTCAAAGTTTGAATGAAGGATATGCACATAGACAAAAAAGGGCAAAAACCCATCTGAGTGGGCTAGGTTTTCTGTCATGTGAATGAAATTTGGTCCGTATTTCTTTCTTTCATTCTTTCTTTTCTTTTTTTTTTTTTAACATTTCTCTTACTCATCAAACAATGTGCTCAGAATTCCCTCCTGTCTTTTGGAAAGGAAGTTGTGATTTAGTCACGATTTCCTCTTGGGTCAGTCCAGAACATTTGGAGCAGGGCACTCTGGCCATCAGTGTACACTGGACTTGGCTGTTATGTACACCAGTTGAGACCATGAGGAGCCTTCTCTACTGGGCACAGGTACCTTGCACTGTGACCCTCACGGCCACGGCTACTAACGCTTTGCCCCCACCTTCAGAGCCCTAAACCACCTCAAGAGTGAAATTGGCATGTCTTAGGGTAAAGACTATCTACCAGTGCAGGGGCTGAGGAGATATGAAGTCAACTCCCCAGCTCAGAAAGACTTTCAACACCCTGAAAGCACTCCTCTTTTCCAAATGCCCTTGTAACACATCCTCATCAACTTGGAGCACTAGCTCAGCTCTGGCACTCTCAATAATCCCCTTCGATGGTCCCAGAACACAAAAATCTTTTCCTTCTCCTCATCCTCCCCCTTCCCTGACCTACACGTGAACAGGGCAATAATGGCAACTTAGCCCTTGAGATACACAGAGGTTAACTCCACCAATTTAGAGTGAGGCTGGGAAAAGAATAGAAAAAGCTACTTTTTGGCTCATCTTGCCACACATTTTAAATACAGAGGCTCACAGCAATTAGTAACATTTTATTTCTTCCCATAACAAATGAACCCACCAAAAAAGACTCTTTAGATTTTTCATCTACCAGGAAAATAATATCTATCTCGTGATACCGCCTTATAAATGCCACTTGCACACAACATTTTATCATGATGTTGATTGGATTCCACTTAGTGATGGAAGTAGTTTTGCAC